>NC_048232.1:61729150-61777294 GCF_002007445.2 Ailuropoda melanoleuca
ACAAGATGGAATCTCAGTTCTTTTGAACTTCTGTGGTAAAGACCTTAAGAGACCTAAAGTCTCCTAAATTTGAAGGTAAAGACTTGAAGAAAAAGACTTTTTTAAAAGAAGATTTTATTTATTTATTTTAGAGATAGATAGATTGAGATAGAGCATACAAGTGGGGAGAGGGGCAGAGGGAGAAGGACAAACAGACTCCATGCTGAGTATGGATCCTGAAGCAGGGCTTGATCCCAGGACCCTGAGATCATGACCTGAGCCAAAATCAAAAGTCAGATGTCCAACTGGCTAAGCTACCTAAGTGCCCCAAGAAAAAGTCTTTGCATCAGATACATTTTATCAGTCAGCTGTCTTTATGAATTGTGTTTTTGGTATGATCTTAGACAACTTATAAAATTATTTTAGCTTTATGTGTAGAAAATTACTCTATCCAAAATATAGCTTTAGACTGAAATATCCCACATGTAGTGAAAGTGAGGGAATATTTTAAGAAAATTATGAAACCATCCTTTTTAAAGGAAGTAGTGATGTGGGCTTATATTTAAGAGATAATTTTAAAAATCTTTTATTCCTCTTATTTCCTCTTCAATTGTTTAAGGTTAGGTTGTATTTTATAATTCAAGTTTGAAACTTCTCCTTGGATTTTACCCCAATTTTTAAGGTAATGAGAATGAGTACTACAAGAAAACTTAATCATTTTGTCAGTGGAATACCTTGAGGGAAACATCACACAGCCTTTTGAAAGTAGTATGGTAAGTTGTGGCAATCAAATGAAATATTTCATGATATACATGGAAATCCTAAAAATTGTATTTTGTGAGAATAGTGGAGGAATTAGCAGATGGCAGAGTTGAAATATCCTGTTCATAAGCTAAACTCACAGTCTTGCCTAGAAGTCTGCTCTGCATTACTAATGATACATCTTTATTAAAAATCTATTGTGTACAGAGCTTTGTATAAAAAAAAATCTATAACATAAAGTGCTTGCTGCCATCACAGCAATGCGTATGTGGTGGCTGTATAAATAGGACTAAATGACAGAGCTGAAATCTGCTCAAATCTTCTGTGTCTATCAAACACCTAGAAATGTAGGAGCATGTCATGTTCTGCTGTGGTAGTTTTGTTGTCAACTAATGGCAAATTGATGTGAGTAAATAAATTAATGCCACATCTTGGTGGCAGCATTTCTCCCTCTTACAAGACCATGTGTCTATCCAGCTTTTCTTCAAGGTTAATCCTATTTACTCCATTCTCCCTCTACCTACAATATTTTCTTACCTCTGAAACCTGGTTAAAATGAGCATGAATAGCCAGTTTCCATCAAATAACCAAAAGGAAGTAAGTAGTCTGAGGGAAGTATATTCTGGGTAAATCAACCCCATTCCTTTGGAATCGATTACCTTCATAAATAATTCATTCTAGGAGAGCTAATTAGTACAACTCACAGTAGAACTAATGATCTGCTTCGTTTATTTCACCGAGTCCTTGAATTAATTCAGTTTCCTGGTCCTGGAAATGGCTAAAGTGATCATGGACTAATGGACAGGCAAATGCATAATGTGCTTTCAGCAAAATGTTTGCTTAAGGAAGACCACCTGTATAGTTTCCAAAACAAAGTAAGTTAAGGGGTGCCTGGGTGGCTTAGTTGAGAATCCAACTCTTGATTTGGGCTCAAGTCAGGATCTCAGGGTTGTGAGATTGAGCCCCACATTGGGCTCCACACTGGGCATGGAGCCTGTTTAAGACTCTCTCTCTCTCTCCCTCCTTCTCTAAAGGGGAAAAAAAAATGTTAAAATAATGAAAAAAAAAAACCCCTAAATTTTAGCCACATTATGAGACAATCAAGGGAATATAAGGGAGGTATAAATCCTCTGCTAGATCCCTTCTCCTTTCTTATCAGTGACATAGGTACTTAATCAATCCCATCTGTTTCTGGTGTGTGCATGGACACTCAGAAGGAGATAACATCTCAATGAAAAATGATTTCAACTCGCTGGATTTTCACCTCAGTATGTACTTCCTAATTGATTAAGTTCTTCCCATACCCCACATGGCTGATCCCAAGACAATGATTTACCTGACCTTTACTGCCCAGTTGCAGTACCCCACTGACTTTTGCTCCACATTTTCCCTATTCAAATCTAGTATTTTCAGCACTTCGGAGACAGTCTTTAAAACATTAGTCTGCTGTCTTTCTGGTATTGGTCTCACTGAAATAAATTCTTTTCTTATTTCACCATCATCTATTGCTGACCTTGGAATTTGTCATTGGTGAGTTGGTCAAACCTGGTCTGTTTGGGACCCCTGGAGTTCAGGTCCTCTTGGACCCTGCACCCCAGTTATGCTACTCTCTGTCTAAGCAGTAAGGCACCTTTCTCAGTAAAGAGAAACTAAGAGCCAGCATAATAAAACTTTTAAAAAGGGTAAATATCATTAAGATATTGTGATTTATAAGAAATATATATATGGTCATTTAGATGATCAAAATATATTTATTTCTCATTCATATTTGGTCTTCACCACAGTTCCCAAAACCCTTGGAATAGCCTAAGTGTTGAGAGCAATCAAAGTATCTTTTGCTATGTTAATGAGGTGACTTTTGAAAAGGAGGCAGGATGGGGGCTGGTAGCTAGGAGAACTAACCACAGGACTAGAAGGTTGGAACTTCTAATTCCACCACTATCTCCAGGGAGAGGAGAGAGTTTAAGCAATTGCCAATGTCCAGTGATTTAACCAATCATGACTATGCAATTAAGCCCCTGTAAAAACCCAAGAGCACCAGGTTCAGAGGGCTTCTGGGCTGGTAAACACAGGGAGGTGCTGGGAGAGTGGCACACCTGGAGAGGGCATCAGAGTTTTGTACACTCTCCCAATATTCTGCCCTGTGCAGCTCTTCCATCTGGCTGTTTCTGACTCATATCCTTTTATAATAAAATGGTAATCTGGTAAGTAAAATGTTTCTCTGAGTTCTGCGAACTGTTCTGTCTAGCAAACTAATAAAACCTGACAAGGATGTCATGGGAAACTTTGATTTATAGCCACTTGGTCAGAAAGTACAGCAACCTGAATTTGAGATTGGTATCTTGAGCAGGGTAAGGAGAGTGTGTAGTCTTGTAGGACTGAGCCCTTAATCTGTTATGCTATCTCCACGTAAATAGTGTCAGAATTGAGTTGAATTANTGAATTTGAGATTGGTATCTTGAGCAGGGTAAGGAGAGTGTGTAGTCTTGTAGGACTGAGCCCTTAATCTGTGGAATGTTATGCTATCTCCACGTAAATAGTGTCAGAATTGAGTTGAATTACAGGACACCCAGCTAGTGTCCAAGAGTTCCTTGTCAGTGTGGAGAAACCTCCACACACACACTGGAATTGAGTCCAGGAGCCTAATTTAGTAATGCTAGATCGGTGGTTTTCATGTAGCCCTATACTATACTTGCAAATGTGGAATGCATGCCCCTGGTTGTATCTGAAGTTATTTGAGTTGTAACAAAAGACATGACATTAAATAACATTGACTCATGTAATGAGGAATATTCAATTTTCTACTCTCTTAATCCTTTTGACCTTATAAGTAGTCCTTGTATTTATTTATTTAGTTTTTACTTTTGGAATATGTAGTTAATACCTCCTTAATATTTGCTAATGTCCTTTATGATGAGAACAAATCAGCTCAGAATCTTCATCAGGCAGTAGTACCCAGTTTGAGTTTAATACTTTTTAAAATTTTTAGTTACAGTTTTCTATTTACAATAATTATTTAAAAAATCTTCAAAATAAAGTTGGATACAGAGGAGTTGGATAAAAAGTCAACAGCAAATTGACTCTTCCTTCCAAAATGCTGACTTTTGAGGATATGAGATAGGAAATACGAGTAGTATCCTGACTTTGCTAGAATTACTTTTAAAAATTATAACTTCATAAGTGAAGAAAGATAAAAAGAAACTATCTTAACAAATACTAATTGTGTCATTGCTAGAAACCTAGCATTTTATTTTTTAGGGCTAGAAATTATGTTTTTTAAAGGCTAGTTCTTGTTAAGAACTTCAAGATGCGTAACTTGTGTATTCAAGGTCCTAACCTTGTATCTATCTGATGCTAAATATTTAATAGCCGTCCTCACAGACTTTCATTTCTCTGTAGCACTTCTCAGTCTATCAACTAACTTAAGTCTATAAGCAGAACCAAGAAAGTTGGGACTCCTGGAGATCAGGAATAATCCCATCCATTCATTCAGTCATTTGTTTTCTCATTGTTCATATTTATCAATCCCACTTTTGTGACAGTTTTATGCTGTAAAATGAAAACACAAAGAAGCATATGATATGTGATCTCAAGAAAGTAGTAGCTGTAAAAGAACTTACGGTAGACTTACGCTTGTACTCTGTTTGTCAAGTAAAGTTATAAGAAAAGCAGAGTATTAAAGTTCTCTTGTGGGGGTGCCTGGGTGGCTCAGTTGGTCAAGTGTCTAACTCTTGGTTTCAGTTCAGGTCATGGTCTCAAGGTCCTGAGATTGAGCCCCAGATTGGGCTCCGTGCTCAGTGAGGAGTCTGCGTGTCCCTCTTCCTCTGCTCCTCCCCCTGCTGTCTATTTCTTAAATAAATAAAATCTTTAAAACACAAAGTTCTTTTGTGAAGGATATGCCACATCTAAATCCATAACTCTGCTATTCTCTATTTATTATACCTGATCCTCTGCTAGTTGTATCCCCCTCCAACCTTCTAAAGGTATTGGACTGATGATCCCGAGTTTAGAATTAAGTGGAGCATCTTTATTTTTGAGCTCTTTAATTAAATAGATTGAATAAATTGACCTGCAAAGAGCACTGAGAACTATGAGAACATGCAGAAAAGCATACAACCCATCTTAGTGTAAATGAAGACAGATAAATTTGAAAAACAAGTAACTGTTATCCCAATATGAAAGAGAATTTTTAAAAATGTTTCCCAAGCAAAGGGAAGAACATATAAAAAGATGTAGCAACTAGAGGCAGATCATGTGTTGTAGCTGAGAATGTATAGAGGCAAAGATGAGGAGACGTCTGAAGGAGAGAGCCTAAAGGCAGATTGAGAAAGGCCTTTAATATTGCAGGGGCGCCTGGGTGGCACAGCGGTTGAGCCTCTGCCTTTGGCTCAGGGCGTGATACTGGCGTTGTGGGATCGAGCCCCACATCAGGCTCCTCCTCTATGAGCCTGCTTCTTCCTCTCCCAATCCCCCTGCTTGTGCTCCCTCTCTCGCTGGCTGTCTCTATCTCTGTCAAATAAATAAATAAAATCTTAAAAAAATATATTGGAATAAGAAATTTGAGATTCATCTTAAAGATAGAGTGTTAATACTAAATGGTAACTCATATTTTACAGGTAACAGCTGGCTTGAAGATAAAGATTTGATGACCACGGTGTCTTCTATTCTGGGCCCAATCCTGTTTGGTTTGCAGGACAAAATTCCCCTAATCCTTCACTTACTTGGGACTTGAGTTAATTTCATATTCCTCCTGGGCACCTGCTCTCTGAGACTGCTTTCTCTGGCATAGTTGAAGTGATTTATCTTTAAAGTGGCATCAATCCCAAGAGAGGGGAGTCACTCCAAATGACTAAATCACATACCTTGGCCTCTAAGCTGCCCCTCACACCAGAGCTCTGGAGGCACATTGAAAAGTGCATTAATTAAATTTCATGGTGACTGTGGTTCCCACTTGTCATCTCTTCTTTCCCCTCATCTGTTTTTCCTTCCTATTTTCTTTTTCTACTTACTATTCATGGAGGGCTAGGAGGATTTTTTTTTCTTTCTATTTTTGTAATCAGCTAAGTGCTCTTCCAAGGTGCAGCATTTCAAAAATTGAATTTGGGGGTAAAAAGGCCTGCTGTCAAAACCAAAAGAAATGATATGCTCCATTATAAAATAAAATATTCAGAGTATCATTTATATGTTTAAATTATTCATTACAATGACAGAAAATTAAGATGACTATTTCCTCCCTGTGGTACATGTCATATTTCTCATAACAAGTGGAAAATAGGACAGCCAATCCTTTCTACATCAGGTTTGAGCTGTTTCTTCTGTCAATGGGTTTAGTGAAATTTGATTAGCAGTTGTAACAAGTTTAAATAGTTTCAAAAGAAGATTAATAAGAATTAGGAAAACCATCAGTTATGAATGCTGGTCATAGATCCAGAGAGTCTTCAAGAAGCTAAAACAAGATATGGGTCTTTTTGTCATTTTGCAATATTTCATTTATGTTAATTTAATGTTGATTTCCACTTCCCTCCTGTCATTGGTTCCTCATAAACTTCAAGATAAACATGTAACACTGAGCAAGGCATATAAAGCCGTAATGACTCATCTATTTATTGATTTATTCATCATTTGGGAAATATTTATTGAGCACCTATTATATGTCATGTTCTTTACTAATTGTATTGCCCATTTGGTTTGTGCTTACCTCTTAGGCTTTTCTTCTACCATGTTCCCAATCACACACTTCATGACAGCCATCCTGATCTACTTACAATCCTCAAAACATGCTCAGGTTAATCATACTTTCACATCTTCCCTCTCCTGTTTCTATAATAAGAATGGCTTTTACCTCTCATTGGTCTAGCTTAATGGTTCCAACAAAATAGCTGATTTTTAAAATCACCTGGGAAGTTTCAAAAATACATATTACAGGTACCCAGCCTCAAAGATTTGGATTCAGTAGATCCCTAGTGATACCTTTAAATCTTATATTTGTAAAAGAGTCACAAGAGATAGAGATAATTGGGTGATTTTGAAACACTTGACCAACTGATGTCACTTTAGTTTTTAAGGCTTAACTTAGGTACCATCTCCCATTAACATTAGTTGACCTCAAAATTTTATGCAAGTGCTATTTTGTCTTCAGTAACAGTACTTACACTGTACAAACTATACTCAAAGTATTCATATTTTAGAGTTTTTTTCGTTCCAGCCAAAAAGTTGCTAGTGAGCAAGTTGTATATCCTCTTCACTCTTTATCCTGAGTTATGAGTATGGTGTCAGACATGCAGAAATCAATGATTGTTCAATATATGAATGAGTTTAAATCAGTATTCTTCATTTACATTAAGGATACCTTGAAAATAGTGAGGACTTTTCAGTCTACACAAATATTTCTGACTGGGCATAAGAGTATAATACCCCTCAAGATGTAACATTATGAACAAGTCAATTAATCATTTATTGTTACTATATCATAAATATATTTTTATGAGGATGACTGGATTACAGAGAAGAAATTTATATCATAGCTCTGTTATTTGATTTCCAGATGAATCTTAATATTTTGAAGACATTATCTTTCACTCAAGCTATGAATATTTTTTCTCAAAGTGTGATCCATAGGCCACCTGCTTAGAATTACTTCAGACCAATATTAAAATTCAAGTCACAGCCTAAGAGACTAACGTAACATACATGACTGACAATAAAATGGCAAGCAGACCATATAAAGAATTATAAATTGATAAGAAAAAGGCAAACAACCCAAGACCAATGGTTATAAGGGAAATTCCCATTAAAAACCATGAGACATTAGTTCACACATTTAAATTGAGAAAGTTAAAATATCCAGCACTTCAAGTGTTGGGAGGTGATGTGGACATCCTGGAACAGCTATACGCTTTGGGTGGGTAGGAATGTAATGTGTCACAATCATTGAGAGAGGAATTTGGCAATATCTAGGATACTTGAATATGTTCCTATCTCACAACTCAGCATTTCCAGTCCTTGACAAAATTTTGCAAATGTAAAGAAGGAGATATAAACAAAGTATTTATAACAGGGTTTATTATAATGACACATTTTGAAATACTATCAATACAGAAATGGATAAGCCATTTAAAATATATTATGCAAGATGGGAACTTTAATTAAAACAGTTAAACAAATTAACTAATGCCATCCATGTCAATGTGTATAAACTTCACAAGCATAATATTGAATAAACAAAGCCAAATTGCAAAAACACAACTTACTCTAAGCTAGAATATGTAAAAATGATGACTCTATATGCAGAGGAGACATAAGACTACTTTCCAACACTGAATATGATAGAATGTTAAATTGATTTTAATTCTATGTGTATTTAATTACAAGTATATAGACCAAATAATTTTTGTGACACCTCCAAGTCATCCATCCTGTGTTTCAGCAGTTACCAAAGGAAGCTGTTTATAAAGAATCTATGTTTTTTGTTCTCCCCTAGTTTTATTATGAAAAGTAGAATTCTTCATGCCAGGAAACTTTTATTATGACAGTTTCCATCATTGGAACACCTAAGTTGTTCAAGAAAATTAAAACTAAAATATTGAGTCAAGTCATTCACAGAAAAAATAAAGAAAAATATAACGTGGAGGGACTAGATGTTTTCTTCTTCTGAAGTTTACTCTTTATTTTTATTTCTGTAAAAGCTAGAGATAAAAATTGTGATTATTCTTTCTCTTTAGTATTTGTGTTTTTAAATTAATATCGGTGAGAATTCAATGTTTCCAGACATCTTTGTGACTTTATTAATCTTTGTGCTCCAGTAAATAAGGCCACCAATTCTTTATAGCAACTAGCATGAAGAGAGGAAGTTTAATTCTTCAGTGTCTTGAATCTTGGCTGGCTTTGTGACATCTTTAAACAATAAAATGTACTGGAAATTCTATTGTGTGAGTTCAGAAGCTATGGCCTCAAGAGGCTTTCCAGTATTTGCCTTTACTCTGTTAAATTGCTACTCCACGACCATTATATAAGAAAGGTGGTCTGGCCCACTGAAAGGTAAGAGACAACTTGCGAACTATGTTGTCACAAAAGGGGCATAGCACCAAATTTCGGATAGCTGAGTGAGGCCATATGGTACCTTATGGCTAAGGGTAGCAAAATACACCATCCTCAAACATGCCACTTTGGCATTTTGATTATTTTGAACTATGGGCACTTGAAAAACAGCAAACACAGGGAGAGGCTTTCTACGAACTCCCTGTATTTGCCTAAAAACAGATCCTCCAAGAGAAGGTCGATGTCATAAATTCCCTCCCTGAGAGTTTGCCAACCAGGAAAGATGGTCTCTTATTATAGGAAAAAAGACCCAAGTCTACACCACACCAGACAAACTGTCATAAGCTATCATATCTCTCATCTATTTGCCAACCAGGAAAGATGGTCTCTTATTATAGGAAAAAAGACCCAAGTCTACACCACACCAAACTGTCATAAAGCTACCATATCTCTCATCTATTTCTTTCTCCCTAAAGGGTCTATATCTCTTTTCCCCCTGTTTAAGTCTGAACTCTAAGACACTTCTTTGAATAACTCATTTTTCCCTGTTATCTCCCATGTATATATGTGGCATGCATGTTAATAAAATTCTGTTTATTTTCTCTTGCTAATCTTGTTAATCTCTTATTACCAGGTCCTCCTCAAAAACTCAGAGGGGTAAAAAAAAAAAAAACTTATTTTCCTTCCCAAATAGTCCAGTTCATGCTCCAGAAGCCATTAAATGTTGCAAGTAAAACAGCAGGGGAATCACCTGCCAACCTACAGGATGAGGAGAAAAGATAAATATTTGTGGTTTAAACCACTGAGTCATGGTGCAATTTGTTTTGTACCAGTAGTTAACGAGTACAGAAACCAGTACCTAAAAGTTGGGAGCTACCATAACATAACCTTAAAAATAACTGTGCCCCTGACCTTGAACCTGGGTGGTAGGTACAACTTGGAAAAGCTGTGAGAAATCTATAAGCAAAGACAGGAAAAATGGCAAAAGGACTATTGGAAGTGAGAGAAAGGGCAATCAATGTGATGTAGCAGTGGAACAGTTAACACAAATATTGAAAGTGGAAAATACACGTAACAAACAGGAACAGATTAAGGGTATTCGTAGGCAGAGTATTGAGAGTGCAGATTGGTTTCTTCTAGCTGAGAATGATAAGGTATTGGAAGAAAAGATGAGCTAAAGAAGGAAATGATTTACGATTAAAATTTAAAAAAATATGGAAGGTCCATAGCATGTTGTGTTAGAAGCATTGTTCTGCCTAGCAATAAAAAGTCTTCAGCATAAAATGAGCCTGGGGTACAAAAATCTAATCAAGGTCGTGGCAATATGATTTTTGTTAAGTCCTCTGAGAGATTTAAATTGATGCCTCATTTTCTGTCTCTGTTTGCCAGAAGGGTCTCTAAGAATCTTTAGGGCCTTGTCCCTGCTTCATATGCTTCATATGCTTGAACATGGGCTAACCTTGCGACTTGCTTTGACCAATAGAAAATGATTCCTAAGCCTGGGTCTTGAGAGTGTTTCAGTGGCCACTTTGAACTGCCCCGAGAATACCATTTCAGAAGCTAGTCAAGAATACGTAGGAGGGCAGGCTACATGCAGAAAAACTAAGATACCTCAACTAAAAAGTCAGTACTGACTACCTGAAAAGTAAAGCCTTCCTGCATAGTCCAGTCCCAGCTAACCCTCCATCTGAATGAAGTGGTGTACATGGGTCTAGATGAAATATCAGAACCAGCAACCCATTTACAGATTATTGAAAAATAATGAAAAGCCTTTTTTTTTTGTATGTAACTGAGGGTTAGAGGGATTTGTTAGGCAGCAATAGTTATAGTCTGATGTAATCTTCATTCCAAAACCCAGTGCTAATGATTGCAAGTGCAAGTGCTAATAAATTAACACAAAAGGCTATCTCCAGAGTAGAGTCAAACATATCTCCAAAATCAAGGTGGTTAATGTCAAATTATACTTCTTAAGTGACTAATAAATATAAAGTATTTTATATTCCTAAGTGTACCACAAACAAAAATCAGCATTTGAAAATAGGGTTTATATCATTTATTTACTTTACTACACATTTGGATTTATCTGACCACTCCTTAAGATTTAAATAACCATGAAGGACAGAAAATTTTCAAGCTTCTACTAGATTTTTTCTGCTACTTCTTTGTATTTCTTGCTATTATTTTCCATATATTTGGTGACAACTTCACTATACTCTTGTAATCCTGATTGTATACCCATTGTGATAAAGTAACTCCTTGTCTGATTTAATGCCTTTGGCTTTGACTTTGATTGCATTCGTGCTTGTAAAGCAAAGGAATCACACCTTCACCAGATTACACTTGAAACCTCCTAAGCTGGTCATACATCCCATATACATAATTTTATTTTGTACATAAAATAAGCACAGTAATTCTTATGCAGTTTCATAAACACTAGTCTGAGAAGGAACAAACTATCTCTGCAGATGTTCACGTAATCGAACCATTCTGCATTTAGAACAACCCTCAAATTGCATAGGAGTGTAAGGATGGTTAGAGAACTTCAAAACGTTTTGTCTACCTGCAGCATTAATTCTATGCTTTAGTGTTAATCCTCTCTATTTTTTTTTAAATCAAAAATTTTTATAGTGCAACAATGGAGTACATATTATGGGAGGGTAGCTTTTAAAGACATCTCCTGAGTTAAATGCTTTTATGATAAAACTAGTGAATTATGACCCCTACATTCTTTTGTTAGCTTTCTCTTTTGTCCAACTTTTTTAGAGAGCTTTATTAAGAATTTGCATAAAAACTATACAGACTTAAGGTATAAACTTTGACACATTTTGATATATGTATACACTTATAAAGGGATCACAACCATCTTCCTTTAGTTTTTTGAGAATATTTATAATAGTTGCTTTGAAGATTTTGTCTGCTTAAGTAGACACCTGGCCCTCTCACAGACTGTTTCTGTTACTTTCTTTCTTTTTTTCTTTTCTTTTCTTTTTTTTTCTTTTTATTTTTTTTTTTCAGTATGGATCACACTTTTCTGTTTCTTTGCATATCTCTTAATGTTTTATTGAAAACTGGCCATTTAGATAATATATGGTAGTAACTCTGGGTGCTCATCATCACCCTTGTTCAGGACTTTCTTGCTATTGTTTGTTTATTTGGTTAGTGATTTGTATGGACTATTTTTGTGAAGTCTGTTTCCCTGCAGCATGAAACCCCTGATGTCACACCTCAGAGGGTGCAGGGTTTGGCCATTTGTCCAATCATCCACGAATGACAGATTTTCAGCAGAGCTCACTTTGCCTCTTCTTTTGTTCTTCCTGTCAAGCTGTCTGCCTTGCTTGGTATTACACCCAGCTGTTAGGCTCCCCTAATTGCTGGCTTATTGCTCTATTGTTCTTGGTTATGCCCTTGGGTATAAATTGTTCCACAGTCTGATTCAATTAACAGGTCTTTTTTCAGGGGTGGGGGTGGTGGTAATTTCTGAAGCCAGTCTTTGAGGTTTGTTCTGAAAGGAGCAGGGATATTGTTAGCTGTTTCTTCCCCTGGTTCCTTCTGATAAACTAACTGGCCTGTATTTTACCTTCTTGCTCTTTTAGAACTACCAGCCTCTGAATCGCTTGCCCTCCAAACTCCCATTGTTTTTAAAAGTGCCTTTTTAGGCTTTAAATTTCCCACACTCTACTCTCACTAAAGTTTGTTCACCTGAGTGTTCTGAAGCTCCCCGGTCTTATGGCCTTCCTTTCTCCATGGACAAAATTTCAGTCATTTCCAAAGGCACGGGAGAGAAGACAGTGGGCCATTTGTCTTGAAGTGACTCCTTTGCTTTATGAACAAAGTGCTGGGTGAGAAGGATAGCCCCTGATTTTCTTGGCTGACAGCATGAAACCTCTGCCCCACGAATAAGCTGAGGCAAAGACTATATTTATTAATGTATGCCTTTCCTAGGTAAAGCTTCCACCCAATGAATGAGAGCTCAGTGGAGAAAGGGAGCCCTCCACCTCTTGACTGGACTTGTTTGGAATTTAGCCTCTGTAAGACAAAACTTGGCAGGATGAGAAATGCTTACAGTCTCCTCTTCCTGGGGAGATCCTAGGTATCTTATACAGATCTGGGGCAAGATAAAGCCCCATTATCTTGGCCACACTTGACTAGAGTGGAGCTTCTGTCATGTTGAGGTGGGGGTGGGGAAAGAGGGAGCAGGTTGTGGGTTAATTGTCATAGGCACTCTGTTCTTATTGGCATTTAGTAGATTTTATTAAATAAATATTCTTCACTTGTATATCCTTAGGACAGTTTCCAGTGACTTTAAAGGGCTGGGTTTTGTTTTTTGGTTTTATTTTTAGTTTTTAAATATTTTTTGTTGTTTTGNGGTTAATTGTCATAGGCACTCTGTTCTTATTGGCATTTAGTAGATTTTATTAAATAAATATTCTTCACTTGTTGTATATCCTTAGGACAGTTTCCAGTGACTTTAAAGGGCTGGGTTTTGTTTTTTGGTTTTATTTCTAGTTTTTAAATATTTTTTGTTGTTTTCTCTTACTTAGTTAGCTATTTTCCAGTATAATTAAATACAATGCTATATTAGTTTCAGGTGTATAATATAGTGATTCAACAATTCCATACATTACTCAGTGCTCATGATGATAAGCATACTCTTAATCCCCTTCACCTATTTCACCCATCCCCCCACCTACCTCTTCCCTGGTTTCTTATACCATACACAAAATAGACTCATAATGAATTAAAGCCCTAAATATGAGATCTGAAACCATGAAAATCCCAGAAAAGCGGCAATAATTTCTCTGACATTGGCCATAGCAACATTTTTCAAAATATGTCTTTTTAGAAAAATGCTTGCTGTTATGGTTATTTCACTGAAGAGCGGGTTCAAGGAACTCCTCAGATTGTCGTTCTGGGAGTCCTGTTTCCAGTTTTTGACTATTACATATAAAGCTGGGAACTGCTGAAAATATTATTGTAAAAGTCATTTGTGTGGGCATATGCTTCTCCTGTACCCCCACTTGGATATCTAAGAATGGAATGGCTAGGTTACGACAGATGTATGTTTAACTTTTTTTTTTTTAAAGATCTTTTTTTTTTTTAATTTATTGGACAGAGATAGAGACAGCCAGCTAGAGAGGGAACACAAGCAGGGGTAGTGGGAGAGGAAGAAGCAGGCTCATAGCAGAGGAGCCTGATGTGGGGCTCGATCCCGGAACGCCAGGATCACGCCCTGAGCCGAAAGCAGACGCTTAACCGCTGTGCCACCCAGGCGCCCCTAACTTTTTTTTTTAAGGCTTATTTATTTGAGAGAGAGTGGGGGAAAGGGCCGAGGGAGAGAATCTTCAAGCAGACTCCTTGCTGAACACAGAACCTGGCAGAGGGCTCAGTCTCACGATCCGGGAGATCACAACCTGAGCCAAAACTGAGTCAGTGGCTTAACTGACTGAGCCACCTAGATGCTCCAGGTGTGTGTTTAACTTTCTAAGAAACTGTCAAACTGTTTTCCAAGATGTCTGCAACATTATATTCTCATCAGAAGGCTGTAAGTGTTCTAGTTACTGCACAGTATCTCCCATATTTGATATGGTAAATCATTTTAATTTTAGACCTTCTAATAGATTTGTAGTGGTATTTCATTGTGGCTTTAATTTGAATTTACCTAATGACTACTGATGTTGAGCATTTTTTTCATGTGCTTAATACTTATCATCTGTACATCTTTGGCAAAGTGTCTCTCCAAAACTTTTGTCTATTTTTGTAATTGGGTGTTTGTTTTCTTACTAAAATTTTTTAGAGTTCAGGTTGTGCTTTTGTTCTTGTGTATTTTCATGTTAGATTGCTTTCTAGTGTGAATTCTTGCATATTGCGAGTAGTTCAAAATTTTATTTCATTTTAATTAAAAATTTTTTTAAATTGCTGAGTTAGCTATTTACTAATAAGGAAAATGATACACAAAAGTGTGTGGGAAATCCAGGTGTATATGTTTGTAGAAAATTATGTGTGATGAAAAGTAAATTTACCCTGTCCTTCCTAACCCTCTTCATTCTCCGGCTTTTTTGTAAGAAAGCAGTCATTTTATTTCCAAGTTTATTTATTCTGAGAAGTGCCTTCATACCTGCAGATGATAGATTTAGATATTGCTTTATTTTTACTGACGTATCTTTCCTTTATGATCTTACCTATTCACTGTCTGCCAGCCTTTGAGAATTTAGCTAACTTATAAAACACATTTACAAATATTGAAAATAAACACCTTTTAATTGACGTAAAGTTATAACGTAAGAAACTTAACTCCTATTTCTCAATTTCTCAAATTTTTGTAATATTTATTTACTTAATGGAAGAGTTTTCTATTTCTAGACTTCTGTCAATTTTACCTTAAAATTGTGTTAATATTGATGACACATTTAACTTCTGCCAAAATAGATGGATCCTCCTTTCCTGTATTCCATCAACTTCTCAAAATAATGTATTTCTAGTTTACATCAACTACAAATGGTGACTTTCCTGTATATTTATTTATAGTAGAGTTGGATATTTCTGGCTGCCTTTCTTTTCTCTTACTGGGAAAACAATCAATCAATCATAGACATTGTTTACTCTTCTAGTTTCTTAGTAATTCTTTCTGTTGTTTGAGATACATTTTTGAAGAAATCCTTCTTGGAACTTTCTTGAAGGCAGTTGTTTTACAAAATGCACATCTGTTTCCCTACTGTTTCATTGAGTTTTATGCTCTTTCTCAAATTCAAGATCTTCCCTTTCTTGATTCACTTACTTGAGTAATTCATCAAATTAAAAAAAAAAGATGTGAATGGGAGCTATAGTAATACACGTTATTTTGGTTATGAGTAAAAAATAATCTAACATACTGGCTAAATCATAAAAGGAAATTTACTGGTTTAGGAAACACCTAGGAATACAATAGAGGTATTCAAGTTCTTACTAATGTCATCACAGCTCAGTCTCTCTCCATGTCTTAATTTTACTTTCATGTTAAAACAGTCTATCTTCTCATAAACGCTCTTGAATATCTGGACTTCTATCTGTCTAAGCTTAAGTCCAGAGAAAGCATTTTTCTACATTAGTAACCATACCACTACATAAAGCTACCAAACATGCTTGTCATGGCTGAAAGGGGTCAAGTAGAGATTTCCAATTCAATCAGGTTGGCCAAATGGGAGGGACATGTTGAATGCTTCATGACAGGTGTACCCCTCTCATGGAGTTAGGAATTGTGCATAGAATCACCCAAATTATTTGAATGGATTTTGGAGGAGTAGTTCCCAAATGAAAATGTCTGTGTTAACTTTAGATAAAGAGGGAATGAATGTTGAGAATACAATAAATTCCCTCCTCAAGGGGTAAAAGCCTTTTTTATGGCTGTATTTTCAGCTTTGCTGTGGTAATAAACAGTCCCCAAATCTCAGTGATTTGCAATAGCACATGTTTATTTCTGGCTCACATTGCGTGATGGCTGTGGATCAGCTTCAACTCTGTTTGACTCAGCATAGCCCAGCATGGCTCAGGAGCTCAGCATAGCTCCATTTCTCCTCATCCCCAGTCCCATACTGACAGAATAGCCCCTGTCTAGGATGCACATTCTCACAGAAGGCAGGGATGCAGGGTCATGTCAAACCACATCATGCAACAACACTTAAAGCTTCCAACTCAAATCTGGCAAATACCGTGTCCATTCACATCCCACTTGCCAAAGTACATCACCTGGCCAAAATCTGTTGTCAGTGCCATGACAGTGTATGCACAGGTAAATCACAGGTCAATTGACAGAGATGTATAATCCTATTACTATGAGGGAGTGAATTTTTTTCAGTAATTATATAATCTACTACAAGAATATAGAATTCTAGATTAAAAATTATTTTTCTCCAAATTTTGAAGGTGTTTTATTTTTTGTCATCTAGTTTTATTGATGAAAAATATAAGGTTGATCTGATTATTAATTTGCAGCTTATTTTATTCCCTTTAGAAGTTTTCAGGATGTACCCAGTTGGTTTGGTGAAATTTCCATTTACTGCCTTATCAGATTTTTTTGTTTTGCTTCCAGCATTTAAGTATAAACATTTTTTTGAGGGGGTTTTCTTTTATAATACATATATCCTTTATTTTGGTTATTTTTGTTATTCTTTTGTTTGTATCTTTGCTAATTTAGAAGGAGTATAGTCTATTCATTGTTTTTTCTAAGAGTGATTACATCTATATATCTTTAGATTATATTGTCTAAACTTTCATTTTTGGTTATCAGCTATAGAAGTTAAACAATATCCTTTGATTCCCTGCTGTGAAACATGAAGGACTATTATACACTTCCCTGTCTGGCCAAGTCTTCCAGTATTTTGCACACTTTATGATATTTTTGCTTCTCTATTATATTTTAATGTATTGGTTTTTATTTCTAAAATTAAAGTACTTCCATTTTCTTTTGCAGCCAGTTACTGTAATTATTAGGATTTAAAGATATGATTACCTGGATTCAGAACTCTCTCCTAGTTATTTCATTCTTTGACCTAATGATTCATGTGTGTTTAATTTTGATTTATTATTTATTTGATTGGACAGCATCTTCAAATAGACTTTTGTGGAGATACTGTCTTTTTAAAAAAAATTATTATAAATGTCAAAATGCCTTTTTCCTTTCTTTTTATGTGAATGCTGCCCTTGTTTAGAATATACATCTAATATTCTTCCCTGAACATTCTTTAGATATTGATTCTCAGTTCTCAGCACTTGACTGTTGTGCTGGAATGGTCTGGGTTCAAAATGATAATTATATTTTTCATGTTTGGTACACAAGCCAGTTTATGTCTTATTCTCAGATGTTCTGTATTTCACATTTCTTGACAAATAAACTCTCCATCCATGTATTCAAGACTCATATTGCAATAAATAGCTCCTTCTATGCTTTCTATTCTATATGTTCTAGTAGCTTTATCAGGGTATCTTTCATTAGATTCTTCCTTTATATCAGTTCCTTCTCCTGTTAGAATGTTTTAATTCTGGCAAAATTTTGCTAGGAGTTAATCTTTCCTTTTAAAGTGTTAATCTTCCACATGTTTGAAAAATCAATCTTACTTGCTTCTGCTAATTTCATAGGGATTATATTTCCTATGGAGACTGCAGGGATATACCATGGTAACTCAGTGTTACATGGGAAGGGATCTTAGAAACATAGACACAATCTCATTTTACAAATAAGACCAGAAGGACATCAGAGTGAAAAAATTATTTACATGTGGTCTCATAGTCTAACACTTTCTACCTGAGCTCTTACTACAAAGACAGAAAATCCAGATTATCAATGAGGAAAGGAGGTAAGTGGTTCTTTATCATTCCTTTCTCTTTGTTCTTTGTCTTCAATCATCAGCATTTTGTATATTTTTAGTTGATTGGGAAGCATGGCACTATGATGACCACTTCATATATACATTGTTTTTGAAAGAACCACATGAATCTTATATAATAATTATATCAAATTCTATTTTCTCAAATCTTTTCCATGTAATACAACTTACCCTACATAAATATTTTTAAGAGTTTCCCAAAATTCATTATCCTCCTCAATGGAAAATATAATCTAAATTATATCAAAAAGCCAGGAAACTTAGATGACTCAGGCTGAAGCCACAATTTCATATTCTACACAATTGGCTCTCTTTTCTATCTCTGAAATTTATAAACAAATTAAAAATGGAGAAAGACATGACTGGGGAAAATGCTTTGTCTCTTACTGAAGAATTTTGGTCATATATGTGCCAATTCAGTTTCATCAGAAGGAAATTAGCCGTATAAGTTTCCATTAGGGAGATTCAAAGTTTTTTAGACATTTTATTTGGAATTAGGACTGGGAACCCTTTCTCATTCTTCAGTTTATGGACCCAGACAACCTGACACATTAAAATGTTATCCTAAAATTGTTTCTTTTTTCTGTGTTTATTAGGCAACCATCCATTGGCTCACTTTAGTGGTCATCCTGAATAAATCTTTGCACAGCAACAAGAAAGGAAATGAAGTATAGATATGACGTATATTTTATAACTCAATGTCACAAAATATATATATATATATATTCAGTAAATAGAATTATATATTATTAGGTTTTACTTTTTCTTCTAGAGTACATGTCTTATAAAACTGAAGCTTATAAGAAACTTTTTCCTTTTCTCTTTCTTCTTTCTTTCTTTCTTTCTTTCTTTCTTTCTTTCTTTCTTCTTTCTTTCTTCTTTCTCTTTCTTTCTTTCTTTTCTTTCTTTCTTTCTTCTTCTTTCTTTCCTTCTTTCTTTTTGTTTCTTTAACTTTTAAAAACAAGTATTGGCTTAGCTATTTGGCTTACTCTCAAATATGTCCCTCTTAAAAAATGACTCTATAACATTACTTCATTTTCTTTGGTGGAGAAAATACTGTTTTACTGGAGAAGATGATTTGATTCTTATGATTGCTGGAAAATAAATTTGAATTATATTTGAAGATACTTTGGACTATTTCAAAATTATTTTAACATCATTCTAAGCTTCTTATTTAAATGGTTATGGTGATTTACAGAATAAACATCCACTCGACTATGTTTCAAGAACATTATTTATCCATTCTCCCAAACACTGTACGTCAAAATTTCCTATGCACTCATGTATTTACTGCAGTCTTGGTGGTAACACACAAAACATTGCTGTTGCCAAGATTTTGGATTAATGACTATGTTTACCTTCACAGTAATGGAAAATATTAAACAATGCAAAATTTTAAGCTTTGAGGTCTGACTAATGCTACAGAACTAGTTGAAATTTGCTTAACTCAAGCAGTGTGTCTGAAAAGGATGAAAAACAACTGAGTCTTGTTCTTTGCTAGTCAGTGTCAGTAAACATATTTTGCACCAGCGTGACTATTTTTATCTTTCTTTGTGTAATTATTTGAGTTTGTGCAGTATCTGAAAAGAAAATGTGCCATACTATCATTGACTTGCCTAAGGGTAGGTTGTTATGACAGTGAGAAGTGTCCAAAGGGATGAAAGTTAAGACCTGGTCTAAACAGGTTTTGGTACATGAAAAAGTATTTATCGGCCAGTATTAGTTGGTTTTCAGGTTTGAGCTAATATTCAAAAGTCAGTGGTGGTTTTTTAAGAAGGACACGACTGGATAATGGGAAATAGGACTGGATAATGGGAAATAGGACTGGATAATGGGAAATAGGACTCAGTTGCTGGTGGTGATAGTTTTTTTCTGGTTAAGGAATTTTAAGACAGGGTTCTGTTTTTAGCATATCATTGAAGGATCAGATTTAAAAAATATGAAGAAAAAAATAGTCACATAGATGTGTCCACTCTGTTGGTGATGGAAGGAAGGAGAGAGAAGAAGAGTGAGAGAGGATATGATGTTAAGTGGAAAGCTAAATGGGAAACTCCAAACGTAACTAGAAGTTACCCAAGATGTTGGTTTCATTGAAGAAAAACTAATTCTACGTCATATCCTCTGGTTTAACAGAGGTTACTAATTTCCTTTTGTCCTGCTCAGAATTGACCCAGGACTAAGAAAGACTAAGCAAGTAAGGGCTGATTTGAACAATTCCAGCTCATGATGTACCCATGAAATCAAGGGGAAAAAATCCATATAAATATCCCATCTATTCTTGTGCTATCTCATTAGGGGCAGGAATATGATGATTTTTGGTTTATAATACAGCTATAATCTATTTCATAGACAATGTGTATGTAGGTTTGGTAGGATTTAATGAATTGTGAAAGAAACCCTCATATAAAAAATAGATTCTGCAGGGAAGAAAGCTTTGCTCTAAAGTAACAGGGTTTTTGTTTGGTTTTTTGTTTGGTATCTCTCAGGTCTTTCTGCATGTGTGCATGCTCACTGCCATTACTAAGCATAATCTCCATGAAAGCCTGCCTTTTTCAGCATGATATATTCAATAACAAGAACCAATTCAGAGAAAGACCTCAAGAATGAAATGTTGAATCAACAATATCCATTACATGCTCAGAGTGACTTAGAGTAATGGAATTTCTTGGAATTAGTCAAATGCAAGAGTCCGTGTTAAAATTTATGGTTGTACTACTCTCTTGGGTATGTGTTGGTGTCCACCTTTACTAGCCCCCATGATTTTAGTGCAGTACTTACTATAACATATTTCTTGATGCTTTAGAAATTTGTATTTTGCTCTCAAATTCCTTCTCTCACTCACTTATATGCTCTAAGGCCTAAATAAATTCAAAACAAAATGTGTTTGGGCACAAAATGATTTTCTTATTTCTATATTAATTATTCTTGTCCACAAATAGACAAATAAATAGAAACTACCAGCTTCCCACATTGGGGATATGTTATTTTCTTCATCTCAAAAAATGGAGTATTCATTAGTCTTATAATAAATATGCCTTGTGCTGGGAAAAGGTCTAAGTTCTGGGAACTCCAAGAATAATTAAGACCCAGTTTCTTCACTCAAGGAACTTGCAGTCCAGCAGGCAAGACAAAATTTTAAAGAGCAAACAATAATATAGTCAGATAAGAACTAGACTAGAGGGTTTAAAAATGTGTTCAGAAAGAACTGATTAATTCTATCACCTAATGTGTGACATGTCTCCTACACCTTCCATAAATTTCCATTTTGTGACTTGGTCATTTGTGATCAAAGACTCTATTAGTAACAATGAAATACAGAAGAAAAAATGTGTTTACTGTGCAAACAAAACTGATTTGCTTTAACAGGTTCTCGATAAGTTATAATATATATTTAAACAAGCCATTAACTTTTCACTTTCCTTATTTCTTTAAGAAATCACTTAAAGGTGATTATCAGGCCTGAAGTGGGAGATGATAATCCATATGATGCTGAGCTCCTATTATAATTACTGCACAATGTGTATGAAGCCATTAGACATGAAAGTATTGAAATTCTCAGGACGCTGTCTGTAATAAGCATGTACTACACACTTTGTTGAGAGAAACACTAATTACCTATTCTTATGGCTTTGGTAGAGTTTCATTCTGCTACCCAGGTGTAAAACTATTGACAGAACACTTCTGGGTCTTGCCTGTACCCCATACCATAGAAAGATCAGTAACTTATCTAGCTGGTGGAATTCGTAAAAGGAGTGCTAAGAATGCATTACTCATGGCTCTCACTCTCTCTCACTCTTTTTCATTCTCTGAACCCATCTCTTGAACTAGTGTCTGTTGAAGAGCTTAAGACATCTCTATTTCCACCTTCGATGCAAGAAGCAATAGAGCAAGATCTAATTGTATAAAGCTGTAGTTGTGTGATTTCTTTGCCTGACATAAATTTGTGAGACATGTTATAGGAAAACAAATAGGGCCTTAGATCTAATCTGTGGTTTCATACCCCAATCCAGCTTTGCCAGTTATCTCTGTATTACTCCTATGTCTCTATTATAATTGACTCTGAATTCAGAAGGGAGTAAGTTACAATTTATCATCTAAACACCAACACACTTTTATGTGAAAACAAACAAACATGTTGAATACTGCAGTTAATACAGAGGTCAAATATTGGCCTTCTTTAAGAATTGATGACCTAAATAGGAATGAGATTATTATCCAAGGTTATTACCCAAATAGTTACAATATTAGGCCAAAAGTTTCAAAGAGCTTAGATTACTGTTGTGACAGAGACTTCAAGTTGCCTGCTCCAATTTCCAAAGTCCCTTTTTATTTCTTATTTTTTTAAGATTTTATTTATTTGACAGAGATACAGCAAGAGAGGGAAAACAAGCAGGCGGAGAGCGAGAGGGAGAAACAGGCTTCCCACTGAGCAGGGAGCCAGATGCTCAGCTTGATCCCAGGACCCTGGGATCATGGCCTGAGCTGAAGGCAGACGTTAATGACTGAGCCACCCAGGCGCCCCCCAAAGTCCATTTTTAGAACACTGACTTCCAAGAATGCAGTTTACATTTCCCAGCATCCATTCAGCTAGGTGGTGTCACTTGCCTGAATACATGATGATCAATGAGTTGGAAGTCAAAGTTGGAAGCTTTCGGTTATTTTTTTTTTTTAAGAGCACTAGAATGTGACTTTGTCTTCTTTTCTCCATCTTGCTGCGGAGGACGCATCTTCTGTGCGTCTAATTTTGTCAATGGGGACATGGGTAACACCCTCATTTTAGTGAAATGTGAAGCTAGAAATGGCCTGGGTCTCCCATCACCAAAAGTTACCATTCCCACCCTAGAGGCTGTCCAAATCTGGACTTTTTATGAAAAAGTGTAACCCCCTATCTTCGTAAAACACCGTTTTCCATGATTTCTGTTATGCACTGCCAAACTGACCTTTAGATAATCAGTTATGAAGTAAAGGGGAGATACTTTGAGGTTCATGACATATGAGATAAGTTTGAATAATGACTAGAAATTATATAGGATGCTGGCTTAGTGGGAGTAGAGAGTTCCAGATTAAGGGACAGCATGTGCCAAAGTGGCTGCTCAGAAATTAAAAAAAAAAAAACAAAAAACAAATCCTGTAGATTTCTGGGGAGTATGTGAAAGGGGCCAAAGTCTGGAGGCCTTGAAGCCAGACCAAAATAATGGGTAATTGAGTAAACAGAGACTGTGACAGGTTTTTGGATGAGCGGAGACCTGATTATTCTGTACTTTAAGAAGATAAAAATGGAGGCAATGAGCAGATAGATAGGACAGTGAAATTCAGCAGAAGTGTGATGAATTAGGGGTGGTTGCACAGGTCTGTGAGTCCACTAACTTGTGCATATGAACAAAGGGAATTTGATGGTATGTGAAGTAAATATTGATAAAGCTGTTATTTAAAACAAAACTGTTGTGGGATGATAGGCTACCAACAGGCAAGGGCTTTAACCCAGGGACTGGCAGTGAGAATGAAAAGTAGAGATACAGATAATAATCTCCAACATCATAAAATGTCTTGAAAGGGCTGTCTAATGCTTCCAGTCCTCATGTTCCCCTACTCTTTAACTCTTTACAGTTTTGTCCCAGCATGCTCCTGGAACTCCTTTTGATTAAGTTACCGTTGATGAAAAGTCATTACTCACTGGTCTCTTTTCTGGTGCAAATACAGAGCTTTCTGTAGCATTTGACATTGCTGAACACCTAACACTACTTGAAACTTCTTCAATGGCCTGGAAGATAATCTTGGGGTTGTTACTAACTTTTGCAACCATTCTATATCTGTTAGGGTTCTCCAGAGAAACAGAACCAATAAGGTGTGTGTGTGTGTGTGTGTGTGTGTGTGTGTGTGTGTGTGTGTGTGTACAGAGAAAGAGAGAGTGTTGTGGGGGCCGCCAAGTGCAGAATCTGCAGGGCAAACTGGCAGCTAGAGACCCAAGGAAGAGTTGATGTCACAGCTTGAGTCTGAAGGCAGGCTGGAGTCAGAATTTCCTCTCCCTCAGGAAACCTCAATCTGTTTTCTCTTAAGACTTTCAACTGAGAGGATGAGGCCCATCCATACCATGGAGGACAATCCACTTTGCCCAAAGTCTTCTGATTTAAATGTTAATTTTGTTTTTTAAAAAAAATCTTCAGAGGGGCACCTGGGTGGCACAGCGGTTAAGCGTCTGCCTTTGGCTCAGGGCGTGATCCCGGTGCTATGGAATCGAGCCCCACATCAGGCTCCTCCACTATGAGCCTGCTTCTTCCTCTCCCACTCCCCCTGCTTGTGTTCCCTCTCTCGCTGGCTGTCTCTATCTCTGTCAAATAAATAAATAAAATCTTTAAAAAAAAATCTTCAGAGAGATATCTGGATTGGTCTTTGAGCAAATATCTGGGCACTGTAGCCTAGACAAGTTGACACATAAAATTCACCAATAAATATGCTTTAGTCCACTCATAAAGGTTAAATCTTCCCTAGTTTTTATTCCTTAGTTCTTTTTGTTACTTAAGTAGTATTTACCTTTTATTCAGAAACCACTTGTATATTTATAAGTTTATTCAGCAAACACTTGTATATTCTCATATCTGCTATATAAAAATTGACTTCTTTGTTATCTGCATTGAAGGGAGAAATGAAGTTAAGATGTCACAGTGGGGGGGGGGGGCGCCTGGGTGGCACAGCAGTTAAGCGTCTGCCTTCAGCTCAGGGCGTGATCCCAGCGTTCTGGGATCGAGCCTCACATCAGGCTCCTCTGCTATGAGTCTGCTTTTCTTCTCCCATTCCCCCTGCTTGTGTTCCTTCTCTCACTGGCTGTCTCTATCTCTGTCAAATAAATAAATAAAATCTTTAAAAAAAAAAAAAAAGATGTCACAGCAGGGTTATGGAGAGGTGAGGAAGTTCAAGAACAAAATCATAGAAGATAGCCAAATTTGCAGGAGTGTAAAAATAGTCATAACAGAAAATAAGGAAGCAATAAAGGCTGATGGGTCAGGTAAAAAGACTAATAGAACCAGCCAGCTGTCATGTCACTGGGGAGAGTCTCAGTAGTAACAAACGAATCAGGAACCTCAGAAAGATGAAAACTGAGGAAAGGTAATTAGATTTGGTGACTAGAAGATAATTCGGGATCTTATTTGAAGGTGGCATGGGTTCACTGAAATAAAGATAGATCAAGAAAATGGCTTCAAAATTAAAAAACAGAAAACTGCAACCATAGTCAGAAGGGGGAAAAGCCACCTCAAATGATAATGTTTCAAGGATATATGACTCATAAACCGTCCTTCTCACTTGAGCACATGAATAAACCACTCTTCCTCAGTTTATTCATTAATAAAATAGGTTATATATATAAATATGTTATATATATTATATACATTTCATTTGTACACATACAATTTTATATGTATATTAATATATTAAATATATAAATTAAACATATATATAAGTTATATATAATTTATGTACATATTGTTTTTAATTATATATAATGCATGTATATTATATATCATAGACACTTCTGTGTGTGTGTGTGTGTATGGATTGTAGTATTTAATAAAACAGGGTCACTTAATTGCTTCACATATAATGAGGACTGTCACTAAGTGTCTAGGACACACAGTGGAGGCCTAAGCTGTTGTCCATTTGGGATGATAGAATGCCCTATACAGCCACATTCTCCCCAGAAATACAAGTGAACTTTCTTCTACAGTGCCCCAATCCTCTGTCACTAAAGCTAAAAAGTAGGCAAATGTTTTCTTAGTCATAGAGCCTATGTCAGGTAAAACAATAAAAAAATAAATAAATAAAATGTGTGTATCGTGTGGAATGAAGGCAGATCTCTCATTCAGAGATTGTGCTTGTCTGAATCTTCGGTGTACCATCCCACGCTGGTTATGTTTGTTTCTCAGGTCAGGACTTGATGACACACAGTAAGGCCTTATTGATTGGACACTCCACCACAGAATTTCCTGATCTGGAACTTACTGACATTTCAGGTTCGATCTTCTTTCCTGGGAGATGAGAGCTATCCTGTCCATTGTAGCAGCATTAGCAGTATCTTGCCTTTACCAACTAGGTGTAAGTAGTGACCGCCTTTAAGGTAATGACCTAATATGGCTCCAGATGTTGCCAAATGTCTCCAGAGATAGGTATAAAATCTCACCTCTCCCTCAGTTCAGAATCACTGCTCTGCAATCACGCAAATGCAGTACAAAACTATTTTTTGTGTGGCTAATTTTATCAATGTTTGTATGTATGTATGTTGTGAGTAGAAATGATTTTGCCTTTGGTTTATTCAAAATATTGCTGTATCTTTTTCATTAACCTGTCTGGCCAATTACTGAGTTTATGAATCCACAGCTAGTGATGAGAATCATGGGACATATTTATTTTAATAAAACATTTTATTAGAAAGAACAAATTAAGATTTTGGGTTGTGTGAATAATCTCTTGTGTCTTAATTAATAACATCGTTAAATAATTCTTGAGTACCATTCCCAGAACCATTTATAGTACTATCTAATGGTAGTTGCCAGAATTACAGAAAACTTCAGGGAACCGTAGCAGGATCAAATATATCCTATCGTGTTTATTGATGGTAAATATAAACTTTGATATTTCTGTAATAGCAAGACTCAAAGTGTTGGAAGTTCTCTGAGAAGTGGCAGAGGGTGCCAAACAGGTGCACAAAGACTCCTGCTCAGTATCTCTGCTAGATTAAGCCCTTGCCCAAACACATCAGTTTCCTTATACCTCCCCAAAACACTTCAGAGAATTTTATAAAATTTATAAAATTTTTATTTTTATAACACTTTAACAAAACAGTGTGTAATACAAAAGAATCCCAACCCCCTATTTCTAAATGCCTTCTTTTAGGAGCCTTAAATTTTAAAGTCTAGTTTTTTCCAGGGATTGGATATTAATTCTTTCAAAATAACCTTATTTTTTTTAAGATTTTATTTATTTATTTGACAGAGAGAGACAGCCAGCCAGAGAGGGAACACAAGCAGGGGGAGTGGGAGAGGAAGAAGCAGGCTCCCAGTGGAGGAGCCTGCCGTGGGGCTCGATCCCAGAACGCCGGGATCACGCCCTGAGCTGAAGGCAGACGCTTAATGACTGCGCCACCCAGGCGCCCCCAAAATAACTTTAAATCCATCAAAAACTAAAAAAAAAGTATTAAAAAATCAATTTACCTTTTTCAAACCTATTGTTTAATGTGAATTGAAAACCTGGTTGTTGCTGAAATGAGAGCAGGATTACTCTTCACTCTTTTTTTTCAATAATTTTATTTATTTATTTGAGAGAGCACAAGTTGGGGGGGGAGAGGCAGAAGGAGAGGGAGAAACATGCCCCCTGCTGAGCAGGGAGCCTGATGGGATCATGACCTGAGCCAAAGGCAGATGCTTAACCTACTGAGCCACCCGGGGCCCCTACTCTTTGCTCTTTAATAACATTATGGTAGGCAGGCAGTCTTACACTCGGCCTGGTTAAAGCCCCTCTCTGACAATTCTCCTTCAAGACAAAACCCATCTGCTTTTTGTGTGACTCATGATGCTCTGCCCAGTGCCATATTGCCATTCTCATTTCCCTCCTCACCACGTGCCCTTTGTACTCTATGCTCAAGCCACCTCTAAGGAGCACCTCATGCCTCAGTGCCCTCCTGGTTTATTCTTCCCTCTTCTCTTCAGGGAACTAACTCTTGATACAGATTTATGACTGGACTCAAGTATAGATCACTCTGAAAATTCTCTCAATTCAGTTAAATTCTGGATCCAGTGTGCTCCCACCAAATAGCAGCCCTGTGGCTGTGTCCGGCAGTCTCCCGCTACAAAGACCATCCTTGACCAAGAAGCCAGATGCTGTGGTCTGAAATCCATGGCTGCATGCCAAGGTGACAACCCTCATCGGTCATGTCTAGTCAATGTCTGAGTGTGGTAAGACTCAGGCAGACCCATCCTGGGAGACATCGTACTCTTCAGATTCTTGCTTGCTTTAGTGACTCCTCTGGTTTGCTGGACCTTCCTCAGATGACACAGCAGTCCTGGAAACTTCACCCACTCTGCATTCTATCTCTCCACTCAGGGTAAGACTTCCATCATAACTGACTGCTTCGCAAACTTCTCCACTTTCTCTCTCTATTCTTTCACAGGCATTTCCCCTAAGAAAATCTGCACACTTTATCCTATCTTAGCATCTGCTTCCAGGTGGACCCAGAATGCACCCGTGTGTGTATCTCTAACTAGGCACCCACTAGGCTGTAATATACTTGCACATCCGTGAGTTGGTCTTCTACACGAGACTATCATCTTTTTGTCACTGGGGGTTGGGCCCTCCTCTCTATCCTCAGTGGTAATATTTAGTAAGGATTCAATATGTGTTTGTCAAATGAAAGACTGTATCACTCACTTTACTTGAGCTTTCAATCCTACAGACAAATACAACAAAATCCATTTAAAAAATTGACTTATTGTAAGGTGCTCTGGTTGCTATAGGATACAGAATGCTATTAAGATAGCTCCCCATTTCTCAGCCTGTAATTTTAGATCTGGTGAGAGAAAATTATAAATACATTATGCTTATATAAAGATGTTTGTGTGTATGTGTGAGAGAGAGAGAAAGAGAGAGAGAAAGAAAGAAAAGAAAAGAAGAAAGGGAGGGAGGAAGGAAGAGAGAAAGAAAGAAATGGTGCTGTAAGAGATTCAGAGGAAAGTGAATTTATTATAAAGAAAATGGCATAGTTTTCATCAGCCATAGTATTTCACTTGACAGTGTACAGATTGCTTAGGGAAAGAGAAGAGTATATAATAGGCAAGGAGAAGGACAATAATAAAATCTTGATGGGAGTGTTTATGGAGTCTTTGGGCATGAGCAAAGTGTTAATTAACAGTGTTGATATAGAGTGATAAGACTGGATAATGTTAAATGCCAGACTTGGGAGTTGTTTTATAAAAACTTTCACTTCATTTTCTGTGTACTGGCCTCCTTGCTCTTCTAGGAACGTTAGCATGCTTCTGCCTCAGGGCCTTTTCACTTGCTTATCCTTCAGTATTGTTAGTTTTCTCTTTCTTTCCAGTTTTTTTAAGGTTTTATTTAAATTTCAGTTAGTTTACATACAGCATGACATTAGTTTCAGTTGTACAATACAGCGATTCAACAGTTCCACATAATACCCAGTGCCCATCACAAGTGCACTCCTTAATCCCCATCACCTATTTCACCCATCCCCCACCCAGCTCCCCTCTGGCAGCTGTCAGTTTGTTCTGTATAGTTAAGAGTCTATTTCCTGGTTTGTCTCCCTGTCTCTTTTTTCCCTTTACTCATTTATTTTGTTTCTAAAATTCCACATATGAGCATATGAGTTAAATTATATGGCATTTGTCTCTGACTGATTTATTTTGCTTAGCATAATACTCTTTAGCTCCATCCATATTGTTGCAAATGGCAAGATTTTATTCTTTTTTATGGCTGAGTAACATCCATATATATATATATATGCCACATAATTTTTATCCATTCATTAGTTGATGGACTCTTGGGCTGTTTCCATAATTTGGCTATTGTAGGTAATGCTACTATAAACATTAGGGTGCATGTATCCCTTTGAATTAGTATTTTTGTATTCTTTGGGTAAATACCTAGCAGTGCGATTGCTGGATTTACCCAAAGAAAGTGAAAATACTAATTCTTTTTTTTTTCCCCAGCTTTTACTCAGGTATCACTTTCTCAGTGTCTCCTTCCCTGGTCATTTTATCTAAGAGTTCAAATCCTTTCCAACATTTATCTCATGCTCTCATTAGCCCCATCACTAACACTCTATATGTTGAAGTTCTTTAATATGGTTTATTTTTTACCTCTCAATTAACATGTAAGCTCAATAAAAACAGAATTTTGTCTCTTTTGTTTACCATCATATTTTCACTGTCTAGATCAAGAGCCAGTACATACTAGGCATTCGGGAAATATTTTCTGAATAATTGAAAATTAAGGAATCACTAAAGATAACTAATTGAGGATGGGAATAGTATGTACAGTATTATGAAGCAGTGTATGGGGAAAAAAAAACTCCATGCAGCTAAATTCTGCAGAGCAAGTCACTTGGGGGTGGGAGTAATGATGGGAGTCAAGGAAAAAAAGTAATCATTGCAAGATGACAAGGGCCAAACTATAATAATGGCTATGTTTATAAAAGCAGTGATTCTCAAAATCTGACGCTTTTTTTTTTTAAAGATTTTATTTATTTATGTGACAGAGATAGAGACAGCCAGCGAGAGAGGGAACACAAGCAGAGGGAGTGGGAGAGGAAGAAGCAGGCTCACAGTGGAGGAGCCTGATATGGGGCTCAATCCCACAACGCTGGGATCACGCCCTGAGCTGAAGGCAGACGCTTAACCGCCGTGCCACCCAGGCGCCCCTCAAAATCTGACTCTTAAACAAGCATCATCATCATCATCATCTGGGAATTTACTGGAAATGTAAATCTTCCATCTCTACTTCAGACCTACTGAATCAGACACTGAGGATAGAATCTAGCAATCAGTGTTTTAACAGGCTCTCCAGGGATTCTAAGGACACCATAGTTTGAGAACTACTGATATAAAGGAAAGGCTTAATCTAGGTGGGTAAATGTAGGAGGTAGATGAAATGAAAGGTACTATTGAAGATTATTTAAGATCTGGCAAGTCTTGACCCAAGGCTTTAGTTGAGGACTAAAGAGTGTTAATTCCATGCAAAGGAATAAGGAAATCCAGAAAAATAACTTGAAGGGGAAAATGGATAATACACTAAAATCATATTCTCACCAGCCTATACCCACACATGTACTTATTAGTTAAAAAATCTTTAGTATTGTACAATTTTTTTCCAATTAAATTCATTGTGTCTGATCTGTTTGTTGAAAACCAAGGTGACTAATGATGCAGATCACAGTATTTGGATACTTCAAAGACTTCCTGTCATCAATTTCCCAAAATGTAGTGATGCTTAAAAATATCTGTAAACTATTAATAGATCTTGTCACAGCTCCATGAACTTCATAAAACATTTGGTTATCTTAGATCTAAATTTTTAAAATTGTAGACATCAGAAAGATAGTCATGAAGACTATCTAAACTAAGATATCTAGTATCCTATCTTAGTGGTAATATTTCTATGACAACATTTTACCGAGAAGCAGGAAACTAAAATATATTCTCAACAAATATTTAAAGAAAAAAAGGATACAAGTAGAAAAACTGGTTGAATTTTCTCGTATGGACTGAAACTTAAGGAGGAAAGCAATACGAATCTCACTGATACTTTTTCCAAGTTTTAAGATATTGTTGTCAAACATTTTCCAAAAATTAATGGAATTCCATAGGCTCCACATTGTTTGGCATTACCTATGGGAAAATCAGCCACACACACAAACACACACAGACTTTCTGTACTCTTTGAGTTTAATTGTTATTCCCTCTATGACTCTTGGAAATCTTAATCAATACTTCAAACATCAAACCTCAGTAAAACCTTGTCTTCATATCTTGACTCACCATTTCTATAGATGTACATAATAACAGTTATTTTAGGGAACATTTTTTCTAAATGCTCATGCTGCTAAATTATGGTGGAAATAATTTAATTCAAAGAGTAGTTGCACTTGAAAAAGATAGAGTGCTCAGCTGGCACTTATTCAAAAACCTGCTGTAGTAACTGCTTCCCTTAGGTCCCATTGTAAGCTCAGGCTCCTCACATATTTTAATGGATACTGGAAGTAAAATAAATATAGGTTTACTTGATTAATGCCTGCTTAGAATTTTGAAATGAAAAGAACAAAAAGCATCCTAATTTTCATTTCCTCATCAACTATTTTTTTTAAAAATACAGAGAATGAGATGGTTGAACATGACTTTTTATTGCAAAACTGAACCATTATTGTTTTTGGAATATTAGCTTTCCTTTCTCATAATAAGTTTTCACACTGAATTAAAAAGGAGCACTTCAATTCAATTTTATTGATTTAGTTAATATGTAATTTTCTAGTCCCAGAAAATTGCACTCCTCTATTCTGATTCTCCCAATCTTTTTTTTTTTTTTTTTAAGGATCAAGTATTCTGAGAAGAAAGTTTTGCTTCACATACCTAAGCCTCCTCCAAGAAAACTTCAGTCATTTTCCTTTTTTCAGTGCTCTGGAACCAAGCACAAAAGCACATTCTATAAATTTACAGTTTTAATATACCAGGCTATGGGGAAAAATCATATCATCATGCCTCTGCCCAGATGTATAGACAATGTGCTCACTAAGAGCAGGTCACCCTATCAAAGGACAATTTGCAGTCATTCTAGTTTTTTATATCATTTTGAATCCCAGGCAAAGGCTTTAATTATATCTGTATTGTTTCAATAATGAGAAAGGAGATTTGAGAACAGAACAGATTAAATGCTGCTTCTTAGAGATCTCATCAGCCTAGTTGCTAAGAGACCATCAGTTTTTCTTCAGGTGCCTAATGAAGTGAAGTCTTGGCCACTTATAATCTTTACAAATACTATTAGCAACTTAAAACAGAAACATAATTCTGACACATGAATGAAAAGTTTCTTAATGTTTCAAATAGGATTAGACACAAAGATAAGTTTGCCATTGTTGGACATGAATAATCACAATATATTTTTTTTTAATTTTTACCTGATTACTCCTCCCATATCTATTATGTCATAATCCCTAACCTTCACTGAGTGCTTCTTTTGTGCAAGAGTATGTGCTTAGGACTTAATGTAGAAAATATTACTTGATATAAAAAATTACCTAATGATGCAGGTACTATTATGATGGTTTAATTTTTGCTTAAAATCACACAGCTATTACATAGAGAAGCCTTGATTCAGATGGAGGTAGTCCATTTCCAGGAATCAAACTCTTAATTACTTCATTATATTCATCAGTCTTAGAAGGATACACAGAATTCTATAGAAACTGTTTTTGAGGGGAGTAAAATGATGTAATTCTTAAATAAAAATTATTAGAAAATTATTAGAGCTGCTAAAGAGTAGAGATTTAACCTTTATGTTATGAATTTTACATAATATTAATTTTACATGATACAAATACAATTAAAACAATAATAAATTAGTAATTTTTCCTGTAAAGAATTAAAACATTATTTATAAAGAAAAAGCCTTCTTTTAGTATGCTTCCTGCACAACTCTGCATTTCACTCACGGTGAACACGTTTAGGATAAACACTTTTTCTGGTCAAAGGTTAGCAGGGATTCTAGATATACCCAGGGATTTAGGGAATGTACCCACACTTGACTGTACTAGCCTGGTTCTTTCCTGGGTTTATTGTGTGTTGTATCTTGCAGTATACATTCTGTACAAGGGCACATCATCAAGTGCTCTTGACCAGTGTCAGGTGATCTCTGCTAAACTGGATGTAACTAGATGTTAAGTTAGAAACTAGGTTAGACAAGTACGGGGATATTCTTATCCTCCCTTGGCTTAGAAGGACAGATTTATGCTTCTAGAAGGTCTGGAGTTACTCTAAGTCATCAAAACATTATCGTGTGCAATTTTTCACTTGCTGGTGAGGCGCTGCAATAAGAATTATCCTGACTATACTTGATGTCATAAGTTACTAGATTTGATAATATATTCTCCTACTTTTAGCTTGACATTTCCTATCTAAACATATAAGAAACTGCTGATGATTTATAATCATTAAGCTTTAAAAATTTTTATCAAAAGGAACTCACAGGGGTGCCTGGGTGGCTCGGTCGGTTAAGCGTCCGACTCTTGATTTCGGCTCAGGTCATGATTTTACGATCATGAGATCGATCCCTGTGTCAGGCTCTGCACTGAGCATAGAGCCTGCTTAAGCTTTTCTCTCTCCCTCTCCTTCTGCCCCTGCCCTCCCCTGCTTGCATGCCTGCACATACAGATGCATGCTCTCTCTCTCAAAAAAAAAAGTGACAAAGTGTAAGTATTAAAAATATATGAAGTTCTCACAAATAAATAAGGTCCTTTACAAAAGTGACATTCATCAACTATAACATAATAAAATTAGAAACCAATCTCAAAAAATAGAATTAATTCATATAAATGATTACTTAAAAAATTCTCGATAACTCTGATTACTGAAAAAATAAGTATTTAAGACTGAATTATGAGAGAACCATTTGTTAAAAGCCTGCAGAATGTAGTCAAAGAGCTCATCAGATGGAAATGCAAAATTCTAATGTTGTTACTATTTTCTTTTTTACAGATGGTACTGAGATGTACAGTTCTACTTACTAGCTCAAGATCACACACCGGTAGGTGTTGTAGATAGGATTTGAATCTACGTGGTTCATACTCACACTGCCTATACAGAGCAAGGTGATGGACCTAAGCCTAAACAATCATACTGATTATAATAAAAATGCCAATGTAATAAGCTTTTCCAATTAAACTAAAGCCTCTTAGTTCCAATTACAAAACAAAACTAAACAAAATGCTATTTAGGAAGAACACATAAACTATAAACGGAAAAAAAATCATGCAACATTACATAAGGCAAACATGAACAAAATGAAATCAGACAATGATTACAGTAGTTATGCTAGGCAAAATGTAATCAAGGCAAAACATAAAGATGATTGTGATTAATATTTCTCAATAATAAGGGGTAAAAGTCACAAGAGAGAAAGAATTGCCAGAGACCTTTCCAGTGTAAATGGTATGTCTTTGACTCACAAAGACCAAAATTAGTAGAAATACAAGAACTTAACAGAAAAGTAGTAATGTGGAGGACAGTCCACCATACAAATAGGCAAAGATAATCATATGAGCAAATCTTTTTGCAAATTTCAGTTCAGAAAAATCCTAATATTCTGTGGCTCTCAAGAGGAGAATGTAATAGTTGAGCTGATCTAAACATCTGATCTCCTTAAAAGATTACATACTATGAAATACTTACTTGGCATTCTGGTTACACACTTCAGTTTTAGGGACCGTAAATCAATGTCACCAGCTCACATGTACCATGGAAAGTAGTTAAACACCATTTATGAATCTGCTCAGAGGAGTACAAGGAACTAAGCTGCATGTCTCATCATTATGCTATCATGTGACTGGGCAGTTACTTCCATTGGCTCCTCACCTTTTCTAGAGAATCTTTAATTCAAAGCTTCTTGGAGTTATACAAAAGAGTTAGCCCAATAGAGATTTTCAGAAGGAATTTTTGACCTATGTTTCTTTCTTTACCATAATTTATACAACCAGTCCCCTGACTGATAGGCTTTGCTTTTTTTCCAGACCTTTACATCTGTAAATCATACTTTATGGACAACCTTGAACACACTTTGTTTTGCATTTTTCTAAGGTATCTTTAGTATGACACTCCTTCAAATTTTTGCAGTTTGATCAGTTTTATTAGAAACTGAGAATACATTTCAAAGGTAATGAAGATAGTTTGGGGTTTTTTGTTTAAAATTTTTCTCTTAAGTTATACTACTTTTTCCTTTATGACTCCTTTTTGGTTATAGACTGGATAAAAAAGAATTAAATCCAAATATGTAGATAGATAGATAGATGTAGATAGATAGATAGATAGATAGATAGATAGATAGATAGATAGATAGATGATAGTTTCATTATTGCCCGTGGAAAACAAAAATAACAATATGAACCAATTGTCACCTATGGCAGAAATAGCTCAGTACTTATAAAAATCCATTTCTTCTCACTAAACATAAAATTAAACCACATTTCCCAGCTTCCCTTGCAGATAGATGAGACCTTTTGCCTGAGCAATATTTAATGGGATGAGTAGAAATGTTACGTGCTGTTTCCAGTCCTGTTGCATAAAATCCTTTCAAGTGTGACCACTGTGTTTATTCTCCACTTCAGTGATTTTCAAAGTGGGGTACCCAGATGAGGAGCAGCAGACCAGGGACATTGTTAAAAATGCAAATCCTTGGCCTTCACCCCAGTCTGTTGAATCAGAAATTCTTCAAGGTGGACTGAATAATCTTTTATTTAACACATCCTCTGGGTGATTCTGACAAACACTGATTTGAGAATCTTGGTTCTGTTCTGTTCATTGGCTGAACGCAGAACATACGGGTCCTTAAATGAAGGCAGAGTCACAATGTGGAAGATAACTTGGATTTCTGGTGTAGAAGGCCATGCTCTAACCAGGAAAACCTTTATTTGTCTTTAACCTCAAAAGGAGGGGATGAATTACCTACAACACAGACATTTGTAACAAAAGGAATATATTAGTGACCAAATGTCCTCAGCCTCTGGTGGCTATAGCTAATCTGCTCTTGTCTGTCAACAGTATTATTGACATTCTTGACATCACAGTAGAGTGATAGATGGGAATGGACTAAAGCCATCTCCTGGTGTATAAAAAAGGAATAAAGAGGGTAAATCTCTGCAGAGTAGTTTACACAAGAGACTTAACAACACAGGATTCTAATGACTCTAGCTATTTCTTTGCTTGATAATTTTTTTGTTTTTAAGTAGTTTCTGTGTAAATGGGAAATGGCTCTTAGCTATTATATATTGGTTAATCCAGGTAGATGTGGTAATGTTCCTATGATCACTAGACAGAGGAGCTGATGTCAGCTTTTCACAGGACTTTGAGTAGCAGACTGTTGCCATTTTTAACGTTGGTATTACAAGTATGATATAAACCAAAAAATTAATAAAAAGATGAAGAAAGAGTCAACTGGGGAGTAATTCAACTCTGTTCTTTATCTTTTGCTAAAATAATGTTTGGATCAAAACCCAGGTATATTTCTCTGGTCATAAAGACCAATATATGTTATGAGAAATAAGATAGAAATGCCATCAAAACTTGTACAAGGGCAAGGGCAGATATCAAGCTTTGTTGGGTATATGCAAATTTTTAAATTCCCTCCTGGGAATTTTTTATTTGACTATCTCAAAAAAATACTGTAATAGGCATGTTTTCTTTTTTTATGAAAGGCTTTCATATGCCATTGAGTCAGTTCTGTACAGGACCGATTATCATGAATAATTAAATATTGGATTCAAATTCTATTTGGTTTAGTAATTACCCTCCTCCTGGGATTTTTGGTAGAATACATCACTCATATAGTTAATGGCCATTTCACGCAACTTGGTAAATTTATTCTCATTTTGCATGATGATGTACTAATCATTTTTAATTGGTGACTCAGGAATATACTGTCTTATTAAGTGCTAAGTGTAGTGAGACCCACTACTTTTTACTTAAAAATAATTATCATTAATCTTTTTATTCAAAGCAAAAGGGGAAAGTCCATTGCCATAGAGTTGAGAACATTTAAAATAAAAATGAACAACTGAACTATATTGAACAAAGAACTGTTGAATGTTCATTGTAAGGTGTATTGTTTGGCTTGATTGCCAGGAAATAAATCTTGAGAAGTAATAAATTACAATTAGCTTGTTAATCCAAGTAGCTCTAATATGCTCTGCTATGATTTATATAATTACACTAATTAAAGCCACATTTACGTAGAACTAACTGCACTAAATACCCAATATAATTATTTAAAAAAATGTCGTGAAACATCTCCATCCTTCAGAACTGAGGATAAATATTTTAATAATGGAATTTAGGCCTATTAATTGTGTTTGATAATTGTGAAAGACAAAATTAGAGCAAGACTGTTAAGAAATGCTAAAGAACTTTCTTCTGAACATCACCTGCTTTGAAATAGAAGAAAGAAAAAAATCTGTGTATTTTTATAAGGCCAGCTTGAGAAAATAATACTCAAGGGAAGTGTTTGCAAACAAATTCTAAATGTTCTTTTCTCAGACATCTGTAAGTAAAGTGAACAAAGTGGTCTTCTTGGATTGAAATGAAATAAAGCCCAGTAGGAAGACCTTTCTACTTTTTTTTTAAGATTTTATTTATTTATTTTAGAGCGAGAGAGAAAGAAAGAGTGCTAGTGTGCAGTGCAAGTGGCAGAGGGAGAGGGAGGAGGAGAGGAGCAGACTTCCCGCTGAGTGCAGAGCCAGACAGGGGGCTCACGGGGCTCTTGGAGCTCACACCCAGTGACCCTGAGATCACAACTGGAGTGGAAATCAAGAGTCCGACACTCAACTGACTAAGCCACCCAGGCGCTCCAGACCTTTCTACTTTTGATGTCCTAAATTTTCTTCATAACATTGAAATTGAAAACAAGTGTCTTTTTTCAAAGAGACATTCTTTCTTTATACTCAGTGCACACTAGATGTCCTGTGCTTTTTAAAAAATATCATCAAATGCTTAAGTATTTCATTAATGAAAAACCAAAAATCTTTCAGTGTCTTCACACCTAAAGAACTTGCTTTCTTTCCTATATTAGGATCTTGTATTTGGATTAAGTCTCCAGTGTTCTGTAAATCCGGATGGAAATAATAATGCATAAAACTCAACTCTTGAAGGCATATTGCAAGATGATTTCCTCTAATGACACATTGAATCAAAAAACACAAGACAACTGACAACTCATCACTTTAAATCTTTTTGCTAAATGCATTTCATGGAGACATGTTAGAATTATCCATTAAACAAATTAAAAGTTGATTTAATTTGAGACAGAAAGCTAGTGTTCTCTGTTCTTATTAGTAGGATTTAAAACAGACATGTGTTACACCGAAATGGAAAAATTGCTAACTGAAATAAATTTAATGGAAACCAGTGAAGGAAGGAAGCAACAGAAAACAACCCCTTCCTGCACCCCCCCCCACGGACAAACCCTAAAACTATATGGAATGAAAAGCCTCGAGAGTAATTAAATAAAAGGAAAACAAAGAGCCCATTAGTATTCAATAATTTTGGAAAGATTTCTTCTTATTTGTAGATTATTGAGGACTTCCTCCCATTTATGTCATGAATTTTAATTGTCCACATCTTTGCATTACAGTAGTGTTGGTTTGAGTAGTTTTAGTGGTATAGTTGTATTATCATTATTAATTATTACTATTATTATAACAATCCTTTACATTTCTATAGCAGGTTATGTGTCCTTTCATGTGTTTACTGCATTGGATCCCCACACACCCAAGATGATTAAGAAAATGAATGACTTTCATTAGAAATATTCTTTATTGTTGTTCTTAAATTCATAATTCTCCCCTACACTGAGATTCTACCACCAACAAATTTGAGATGGTAGATGTGACTAAGAACTCATACTTAGCTTCTTGTTCTAATCTTACATTTTTGTTATAATATCTCCATGTGTATGTTGCTTCCGTGAGATAATGGAAAGAACTCTGACCTAAAGGTAAGATATCAAGTCCTTCCAGGTCTGTTTTCACCTAACTTATGACCTTAAAGAACTCACTCAAATTATCTGACAATTTTTATATATGATGTTGCTCCCTTACTTGATACATGAATTATGTTATTGCTGAGATTCCTTTAGTTTTGAAAATTTGTGACTCAAAAACTACTTTTGGCTCCTTCAAATAAATCTGTTGCTTTATCTAAGGGAACTATTAAGCTACTGGTGAGGACATAAATTAAAAAAAAAATCTGAAATTGTGAACTAAGACCTAATCTATATAGAAATTACCTTACATAAGTAGGACCCTGGCAGCACTTGAGTTGAATATAATCTATAATCATCTTTTGTTTGGCTTGCAGAGATTATAAAATAATTTTAGTTAATTGCCAACATTTCAAAGCTTTGAGATTTAACATTAAAAATATTTAGATTTAAGATTTTTCACGAATATCCAAGAGCTCTAATAACTATCTGCTAAAGCCCATTAATGGTTTCACTTTTAGAAAAGGCATGCATTACTCAATTTCCCATAGTCCCCACCATGCCTTATTGTTAACACTGCAACCCCTTATTCATTTATGTTTGCTGTCAGTCTCTTACTGGAAGTAGATTTGCAAACCAAGTATCTTATGTGGAAAATAAGGTCCCCTTAAATCAGATGCAGTGGTTTCTTACAGATATTTTCAAGAATGAACAGAGACGATATTGGCCATCTGTCAAACCTGTTATTACCTACATGTGGGCATGGTGACTTTAAGGAACAATTGTTGCAAGGTGCATTATACAATATAAAAATAAAATGCTTTTGTTCAGTGTACAATAACCACTGGATAACTATCCTTCAAAATAGATTACTTCTAAATGAACATTTTAAAAGCTCTATCTGGCAAAAGAAATATGAAAACTGAATAACTTTGTGCTTAATAAATAAATCTTTGTGCTTCTTTCTTAAAATAAATTCTGTTTTGTAATTAACAAAGAGGATTTGCCACAATTGGGTAGCTCAACTGTGGCTAAACTAATAATGCCAGCTTTCTTGCACTAAATTTGTAACACCTTTAAAGAGACCTTAAAAACAGTATTAAACGAATTAAGACATTATAGTCATTAATTCATCTACATATTCATTGTTATTTCACTTATTTTACAATAGCTACATGTGCAAATTCTGCAAGTCAGACACCCTGGTAGAGATGCAAGGGTATATACATTTATTACTCCCCAGATTCAAAGGTTTCTGAGAACGTTTGAGGAAAAAGTTGAAATTGAAGATATTGAGCTTTTATATGTAAAATAATGTTCAGATAAGAGTGAATGTACAGAAATCTCTATTTTTATTTTTTTACAAACACCAAAAATAAAACTACAAATGTGTATGTTAAATAAATTCATCATTTCCCTCTTGAATTATTGTAGCTAGATACTGTACCATTATTTTCAGTTGTTACCTCTTCATTAGAAAATTTCCAAATATCTCTTCCCTAGTTTTTATTAAAGCAATAGCAAGCAAAATCATTTATATATTTAGCAGTAACAGGCACGTTGTTTTTCTGTTTGGTTCCTTATCGCATGGTTTTTTTTGCCTTTCAGGTGTTATTAGTCCCAGACCCTGAATCAGGCTTGGATCACTTTGGGTGAATGGCCCTAGGGTATAGGAAGACTGAAATAAACAATCCACCCCTTTTGCTAACCTGGTAAGATTTTATATCTCCATGTAAAAAAATTTACATGAAGGCACAACCATTCAACTCCTTTTCTTTTCTTTTCTTTCTTTTCTTTTCTTTTCTTTTCTTTTTTTCTTTTCTTTCCTTTCTTTTTTACTTTTCTTTTCTTTTCTTCTTTTCTTTTTTCTTTTATTTCTTTCCATTTCTCATCAACCTTCCTTCTTTACAGACATTAATAGAACATCAATAGTTGGCAGAGTGGGCAGAGGAAGCATGTGGGCCCATGAGTAGAGCATCATCGAAAGTCAGTTCTTTCTCTTGTCTTCCATAACCTTCCTCAAGGTTTCACTGAAAAAAACTGCCACTCCTATAGCATGGCTTTTCTTCCAGTTTTATCCTTAGTCCCAGCCCCTTCATTTTATACATAGTTTCCAAAAAGAACAACATACAATACTAAACTTAATTCCTTGTGGTAGTCAAAAGATGGTACAACAATTAATTCACAAATCCCAGAATTATATGAGATAATCAAAACAAAGATGGACTCACCTTAAAAGGTAAAGTACCCATTTTAAAGACCTTTACACTTAGAAGCAGAACTCTGTGACTCCAAAGGATAGATTTATTTCAATAATAAAATATTTCATAAGTAAAAATAAATGACAGATTCATGTGTATTTTGCCATATTTGTGTCACTGCCCTTAACTGCCTTATAGAAAGCTATACTTATGTACATAAGTCTAAAATTGACTTTCATATATTGAACTTGTATCCTATGACCTTGCTACATTTACTTAGTAGTTCATAATTGACATACAATAAATTGCATATATTAAATTGTACAATTTGATAAGTTTCGACATCTGTATACAACGGTGATATCATTATCATAATCAAAAAAGACAACATATCCATCATACCCAGAAGTTTCCTGAGACTTCTTGTAATCTCTTCTTTCTACCCCCTCCAGATTTCTCCCACATCTCCAGACAATACCTGCATTTTCTATTTTATATAAAGTCAGGCATTATATTACTATTTCTTGTATGGCTTCTTTCACTTAACTTAAGGTTTTTGATACTTGTCATTGTGTTAGCATGTATTGAGAGTTCAGCTGTTTTATTTCTAATTCATATTGCATTGTATGAATATAACACAATTTGTTTATCCATTCAACTCTTGGTAGATATTTGTTCTTTTTCCAGTTTTGGCTACTATAAATAGAACCACTATATATATTCACATACAAGTCTTTGAATGGACATATGCTTTTATTTTGAATGGACATATGCTTTTATTTCTCTTGTTTAAATACTGACATTTCAAATGTCTGGGTCATAAGTAGGTGAATATTTAACTTTTTAAGAAAATGTCAGCCCATTTTCCAAAGGGGCTATACAATTTCACACACTCATTTACAATGTATGAGAGTTCTATGCATTCTTTATCTTTGCCAATATTTAATGTAAGTCTTTAATTTTAGCTATCCCAATAGATGTACAGAGTTGTCTCATTGTGGTTCTAATTTGAATTTGCACAATGAATAATTATGTTGAGCATAATTTCGTGTGTTCACTATCTTCATTTCTCTAGTGAAGTGTTTGCCCAAAGCTTTTCGCCCATTTCTTAATGAGTTGCTTTCTTACTATTGAATTTTGAAAGGTCATTGCATATTCTAAATAGAAGTCTCTTATATACATGTTTTGAAATTTTTTTCTAGTCATTGGCTTGTCTTTTAATCTTAACAGCATCCTTCAAAGAGCAGAACTTCTTAATTTTGATTCAATTATCTTAATAATTATTAAGGTAATTACCTTAATAATAAAATTATTGTTTTATAGAATTATCTTAATAATAAATGACCTTAATAATAAAACAAGAATTTTTTTACCTTAATAATAATTAGGTAGAATTACCTTAATAATAAAACAAGACACTGATATTATTAAAAAAGAAATCTGTGATCTCTATTGATCACAGATGCAAAAATCCCCAGCAAAATTATTAGCAAATAGAATTTAGCATTACATAAAAAAGAAAATATACCATAGCCAACTTGGGTTTATGTCAGAAATGGAAGGTTCTTCAGGTTGAATAGCATGTCCTTAAAGTTCCTGTTCACATGGAACTTCAGAATGTGACTTTATTTAGGAACAGAGTCTTTACAGATGTAATTAATTAAATTTAGACAAGGTCATACTGGATTAGGGTGGGCCCTAAATCCAATGACTGATACCTTTAAGAAGGCCAGGCAGAGATACAAACACACACAGGGAAGATGCACATGTGGAGACAGAGGCAGAAATTGGAGTGATGCAACTTGGTATGAGTCAAGCAATACCAGGAATTGCTGGGTAGCCGCAATTAAGCTAGGAAAAGGCAGGCAAGGATCTTTCCTAAGGCCTTCACAGAGAGAATAGCTCTGCTGACACTTCAGTTTTGGACTTCCACCCTCTAGAGCCATGCAAGCATTTTTCTGGTATCAAGCAGCTCCATTTGTGGTAATTTATTACAGCAGCCCAAGGAAATTATTGCTCGACATTTGAAAATCAACCAGTGTAATTCACCATATTAACAACTAAATAGTAAAAACTACATGATCATCCCAATATGTATAGAAAAAGCATTTGACAAATTTGTGATTAGGAGCTCTCAGCAAACTAGGAAAAGGGCAGTTTCCTAGCCTAATAAGGAAATCTTAAAAAACCTGCAGATAACATTTTTTATGGTGAGAGATGGAATGCTTTCTGTCTCCCATTCCCATCCCTGAAGATCATGAACAAGACAAGAATTCCCCTTCTCACCGTTCTCACTCAATATCACACCGGAAGTTCGAGCCAATTCAATACGGCAAAAAAAAAAAAAACAACAACAACAACAATAAACCAGAAAGGAAGGAAGGAAGGAAGGGAGGGAGGTAGGGAAAGAGAGAGAGAGAAAAAGAAAAAGACATAGATTACATATTGAGAAATAAAACCATTTCGTTCACAAACTGTTTGTCTATGTAGAACATCCCAAAGAATCTGAAAAAACAAAACAAAAAACAAAAACAAAAACAAAAAAGGTCAAGCTTCCCAGAACTAATAAGTAAATGCAACAAGGTTACAGGACACAATTTCAATATATAAAAGTCAATTCTATTTCTATATACCTACATATCTGTATTTCTATAAGCCAGTGGAGGGCAGCAGCACAAATATGACAAAATGCATGTAACCCCATAACTGGTTTTTGCTTAAAAACTTCGTGCATAGGGGCGCCTGGGTAGCGCAGTCCTTAAGAGTCTGCCTTCAGCTCAGGGCATGATCCCAGCGTTCTGGGATCGAGCCCCACATCAGCTCCTCCACTGGGAGCCTGCTTCTTCCTCTCCCACTCCCTCTGCTTGTGTTTCCTCTCTCGCTGGCTGTCTCTCTGTCAAGTAAATAAATAAAATCTTTAAAAAAAAGAGAAAGCACTTGATAAAATACAGCATCCTTTCTTGATAAAAACCCTCAACAAAGTAGGGATAGACGGAACATGCCTCAACATCATGAAGGCCATATATAAAAGACCTACAGCTAATATCCTCAATGGGGAAAAACTGAGAGCCTTTCCCCTACCATCAGGAGCCAGATAAGGATGTCCACTCTCACCTTTACTATTTAACATAGTACAGGAAGTCTTAGCCTCAGCAGTCAGACAACAAAAATTAATAAAAGGCATCCAAATTGGCAAGGAAGAAATCAAGCTTTCGCTATTTGCAGATGATATGATACTCTATGTAGAAAACCCAAAAGACTGCACCAAAAAATTGCTAGAACTCATACATGAATTCAGCAAAGTTGCAGGATATAAAATCAATGCCTGTTGCATTTCTATACATCAATAATGAAGCAGCAGAAAAAGAAATCAAGGAATTGATTCCATTTGCAACTGCACTAAAAACAAGAAGATACCTAGGAATAAACCTAACTAAAGAGGTAAATCTGTACTCTAGTACAGTCCAAAACTGAAGACTATAGAACACTTATGAAAGAAATTGAAGGACACAAAGAAATGGAAAAGCATTCCATGCTTATGGATTGGAAGAAGAAACATTTTTAGAACGTCTATACTACCCAAAGCAATCTACACATTTAATGCAATCCTTACTTATCAAAATACCACCAGCATTTCTTACAAAGTTAGAACAAATAATCCTAAAATTTGTGTAGAACCACAAAAGACCCCAAATAGCCAAAGCAATTCTGAAAAAGAAAAACAAAATTGGAGGCATCACAATTCCAGATTTCAAGATATATTACAAAGCTGTAGTCATCAAGATAGTATGGTACTGACAAGAAAACAGACATACAGATCAATGGAAGAGAGTAGAGAACCCAGGAATAGACCCACAACTATATGGTCAACTAATCTTCAACAAAGCAGGAAAGAATATTCAATGGAAAAAAGACAGTCTCTTCAACAAATGGCTTTGGGAAAACTGGACAGCAACATGCAGAAGAGTGAAACTAGACCACTTCCTTATCCCACAAACAAAAATAGATTAAAAATGTATGAAAGGCCTAAATGTGAGATAGGAAACCATCAAAATCCTAGAGGTGAACCCAGGCAGAAAGCTCTTTCACTGCAGCTGTACCAACTTCTTAGTAGACACATCACCAGAGGCAAGGGAAACAAAATCAAAAATGAACTATTGGGACTTCATCAAGATAAAAAGCTTCTGCATAGTGAAGGAAACAATCAAGAAAACTAAAAGGCAGCCTACGGAATGGAGAAGATATTTGCAAACAATAAATCTGATAAAGAGTTAGTATCCAAAATTTATAAAGAAATTATCAAACTCAACACCCAAAAAAGAAATAATCCAGTCAAGAAATGGACAGAAGACATGAACAGACACTTTTCCAAAGAAAACATACAGATGGCTAACAGAACATGAAAAAATGTTCATCATCACTTGGCATCAAGGAAATACAAATCAAAACCATGATGAGATACCACCTCATACCAGTCAGAATGGTTAAAATTAATATGAGAAACAGCAGGTATTGGCAAGTTTGCAGAGAAAGGGGAACACTCTTGTCTTGTTGGTGGGAGTGCAACTGGTGCAGCCACTCTGAAGAACAGTATGAAGGTTCCTCAAAAAGTTAAAAATAGAACTACCCTAGGATCTAGCAATTACACTACTAGGTATTTACTCAAAGGTTACAAAAATGTAAATTCAAAGGGGTACATGCACGCTGATGTTTATAGTAGCATTATCAACAATAGCCAAACTATGGAGAGAGCCCAAATGCCCACTGACTGATGAATGGGGGGGAAAAAAGATGTGGTGTGTATATATATATATATATAATGGGATATTACTCAGCCATCAAAAAAAAAAGATAAAATCTTGTCATTTTCAACATGAATGGAGCTAGAGCATATTATGCTTAGTGAAATAAGTCAGAGAAAGACAAAAGCCATATAATCTCACTCATATGCAGAATTTAAGAAAGAAAACAGATGGAGAAAAAAGAGAGAAAACAGATGAACATATCGGAAGGGGGGGAAGAAAAGGAGAGAGGGAAACAAATCATGAGACTCTGAACAACAGAGAACAAACAGGGTTGATGGAGGAAGGTGGGTGGGGCATGGGCTAGATGGGTGATGGGTATTAAAAAGGGCACTTGTGATGAACCCCAGTTGTTGTATGTAAGTGCTCAATTACTGAATTCTACTCCAGAAACCAATATTGTACTGTGTGTTAACTAATTAAATGTAATTGAAAAAAAAAAAGACTTCATGCATAAAACGTTGTGGAGACTAATATAATGAATGCCCATGTAACTCTTCAACTCAGCTTAAGATACAGTATTTTACAGATTCAGCTGAATCTCATGGTCTGTTTCTCCGAAATCCTATTTTCTCCTTTCTCAGAGTTTATCACTATTTTATATTTAGAATTTCCATTCCCACACATTTTTTTAAAAATAATTGCACGTATAAATGTTTAGCCACAAATAACAAATTGCTTGTTTTACCTGTATAAAAATGTATATAAATAACACACTGAATTTATCCTTCTGCAAATAGTNCAAATAACAAATTGCTTGTTTTACCTGTATAAAAATGTATATAAATAACACACTGAATTTATCCTTCTGCAAATATTTTTTTTTAAAGATTTTTTTTTATTTATAAGACAGAGATAGAGACAGNGAGGAGCCTGACGTGGGGCTCGATCCCATAACGCCGGGATCACTCCCTGAGCCGAAGGCAGACGCTTAACCGCTCTGCCACCCAGGCGCCCCGCAAATAGGTTTTTTTTTTTACTCAATATTATGTTAGTCAGTTTAACTGATACTTATACAGGTAGTTTTAGTTTAGTTGTATAAGTATCCTCCAAGTTATGTATTTCATGGTATAAGTATACTCCCAATTATACATCTATTCTGTAAATGAGCTTTAAGTTTGTTTCCAATTTTTACTACTGGAAACAGTGCTGCAATGGAGAGTCTTTTACATATCTTACTGTGTGCATGGATAACAGTTTCGCTACAGGAGTCATTCTCAGAGTGTGGGCCTTAGACCAGCAGCATCAGTTGAGAACTTTTTAGAAATGGAAATTCTTAGGACCCACCCCAGCCCTACCAAATTAAAAACTCTGGTGGTAGGGACAGAAATCTGTGTTTTAGCATGATCTTCAGCTGCTTTTGATGCAGGCTAAATTTGCTGACTCCTACTTGAGAGACTATATCTAGGTGTGAAATTACTACATCAAAGCATATGCACATACTCATCAAATATATGTTATACATTTCTCTACTTATTGGNCATACTCATCAAATATATGTTATACATTTCTCTACTTATTGGTACTACCTTTGCTCGGGATCATCTCCAACATATTAAGAAATTCATATTAGAAATCTAGTGTATGTGAAATGGCATTTCTTTTAATTTATATTTCTCGGATTATATTTTTATTAGATTATGATATATTTTTCATATGTGTTTGTCATGTATGTATATCATATATTAGCTTATTGATTTGTCTTATGCAAATTATTCATTCATATTATTTGCCACATATTTTTAAAGCTGAGGTTTTTGTTTTTTT
>NC_048232.1:61777394-61779222 GCF_002007445.2 Ailuropoda melanoleuca
CCTTCGTTTTTTTCTGAGTTCCTATTAAGCTATCTCAGTAGTAGTAAGAAGGAGACAGGATTAGGTAATGTTGGACATACATCAAGCCTATGCTTATGCAGTTGTTCAAAAAGTAGAAATAGAACAAAGTATGAAACAATAATGATTTAATGTTGTAAATAAAATTTCAAATAGAATATATCTGTTTTAATGAAAATATGTGGCAGTATCAAGCTCTTTATTTGGGGCATTTTTAGCTTTTTAAATAATTTCAGTGTTTACATTTATAGAAGTGTTAATTAATATTTGTTCACAGACAACCCAATAAGCAGACAGGAAAGCACACACAAAAAAATTACAGAATGAATGTAATGCTGAGTCAAATTATATGGCAGGAGGTGAAAAGAAAATAAAAAGGCAAACACATATAGATGAGGTGGGAAGATTAAGCTTTAGTCAGTAGAGGGGTTTGTAAGTCAAAAATAGAGTATCTGTACGTAGTAGCAGCCTATTCACTCTGAATTGTTAGGTAGCATTGTCTTTGAACATTATTTTCATAACACTCCTTAAAATAAGTGTAGTAAAGAAGGACAAGAATAATAAAGGGTAATGTTATTCTTTGCTACTATATGTTAAGCATTTTTCTTAGTGATTTACATGTAATGATCATATTTACTCTTCAAGCAGTTTTATGAACTGGGTATGGTTATCATCCTAATTTTATACATGAAGAAATTTAGGCACAGAGAGATGGAACAACCTACTCAAGATTACACAGCTAATAAGTGGTAGAGCATGATTTTGAACTAGAAATATCTGATTCCAAAGCCTGGGCAGTAATTCACAGTACTGCACGGGTTTTTCAAGCCACCATTCCTGGCCAGACATTATGTTTCATATTCCAATCATATACCTTTATTTAATGCTCACAATGCGACTAATACATTGCTATTATTATTTTTTAGAAGATGAAATTCAATATGGGCCCCTTTTTTCGTGTTATAAAGCATGCTAGGTAGGCTACAAACACCATATTCTCGTAGAATAACCATGAGAGATATATCCATCTTTCTGTGCCCACATGGAAATTAGAAAAATATAAATGAAGCAACATGTAAGAGGGACTCCACCTACTATTTCTAATTTGCTCTAAACAACTAAACAGAAATAATCAGCCCAAGCAAAACAGGTTCTTCTTCCTCTGAGCTCTCCTAGCAGTTCTATAAATATTGTAAATATAGCACTTAAACTGAATTGCAATGGTATATTTACGAATATAGTATCTGTATAAAATGGTGGAGAGGACCATACTTTTTCCAACTGTGAATTCCAGGATATCGTAAAATGTCTGGTATATGTAAGGTACTTCATAGTAGTCTTGGTTATATAATTGGCTCAATAACTTAATGAATCACGGCCTCTGGGATCAATAGATCTTTGAGAAACAAAATTAGAGAAAGAAACTGACATTCTCCATGTTGTCTCCATCGGGTATATAAAGTTTTTGTCATATTATCAAAAGCTAAGAATAGATAAGCTGATGAGACTCCTAATTCAGGCTTTAGTGCTTGAAAAATGTTTCAGTAAGGTCAAGGATCAACCTGGGTATATCTTAGGTTATAGAAATTGCAGCAAGGATTGTCTTGCCTCAACATGAATGGACTATAATGGAAGGAAAGTAAGTAGAAAGAAAATATGCAATTTTCATGGAAAAAAAAAAAGAAATAACCTGCTAACTAAATGGAAGAAGCTTTTGAGAGCAAAAAAGTCCAAGTGAATGCATACCAAAGGAGATAATATTGTATAATGTAATTACTCTGCAAAATGATTTTGACATTCTCTCATTCAT
>NC_048232.1:61784053-61799301 GCF_002007445.2 Ailuropoda melanoleuca
TTTTTTTTTTTTCTTGTCTTATGCTCATGCTTTAGGATGATATGTGAGTAGAATTACTGATGGAATGAACTCCTGTCTACCTGTGTTCCCAGATGGGCTTCGTAAGTGAAGATGGGTCAAGGGCCCCATGTAACTATACAGTTCATGCTATTTTAATTTTTTTGTAAGATTTTATTTACTTCTTTGACAGAGAGAGATAGAGAGAAAGCACAAGCAGGGCGAGCAGAGAGCCCAGTGTGGGGCTCGATCCCAGGACCTGGGATCAGGACCTGCACCGAAGGCTGACACTTAACTGACTGAGCCACCCAGTTGCCCCATTATTTTTTAATTATATGGTAAATATGTTTATATTCATGGTCAGTAGAAAAGGTAGCTCAGCAATTACAGTGTTCATCATAAAATATCACTGCATTTTAAAGCCTAAAATTACTGCAAAATAATTGGTTTTAGAAACTGAAATCTAATACCTGAACTACTCAGTATAATGAAAATTTGCAAACTTCATACCAATCATTGTCTTCGGCCTCAAAGTTTTTTGATAAAAAATAAATAACTTCTACTACCATGTATAGATATTTTTATTTGTCTTTGGTTTTAATGTTTCAGTGCTCTCAATGATCATCTAAAAATGTATTTCCCATTCCCTTGTTCAATGTTCTTGCTCATCTTTTCTAGAGAAGGTAGAGGAAGGAGAGTATGAATCATCCCATCTTTCAGCCATCCACACCTGTAGACATTAATGCAGGAGCTCTCACTTCTTTTCCTCTAGTTTCTGATGATGTTTTCCTCATTTTCTATTCAAGTACACTCCACCACCAATTTGGTCTTTAATGCCGCTCCTACTCTGGGACTTGACTGCCTCACTTTTCTCCTCTTCCTGTGTAATCAAGCTCTCTCTCTTTCTTTTCTGACTTTTTCCCTTTAGTATGTAACCATGTTAGCATCTTTTCCTTCCGAACAAAAATTAACAATAAAAATTACTTATCCCTAAATATGTGGCTCTGGCTACAACCCAGTTTCTTCCATTGCCTTCCACCAAAGCCTGTCTACCTTGGCAGTCTCTCCCCACTTCTAGTCAGGCTTCACTCTCAGCACAAGATGGCTAACACCCCTGTTGACTGCCATATTGCCAACCACAATGTTATAAAAATGAAAACTTTCTCTTGTATTTGGCACTTTTGATCATTCTCTGTATTAGATGTATTTTCTTCCCTTGGAACNATTGACTGCCATATTGCCAAACACAATGTTATAAAAATGAAAACTTTCTCTTGTACTTGGCACTTTTGATCATTCTCTGTATTAGATGAATTTTCTTCCCTTGGAACTTCACTTGTTTCAAAGACAGCTTCATGTTAACCATGAGGCTACTGTGGTAGCCTCTCACCGCCTCTCTAACACTTCAGGCCCACACATGTCATCTCCTGAGCTACAAGAGCAATCTAGATGAAATGAGAATCTTATCATAGCACTCCCTTGATTAAATCAGTTGGAGACTTTCCATCATCTCAAAAGTAAAGTTCTAACGCCTTGAAAGGGAAAGTCATGTCCCTTCTGATTTGACCTTGACTCTGTCTCCAGCTTCAGCTTCTTGTTTTACTTATACTTGTGACTCCTAACTTTTGGTGCTTCTGGAATTTCATTCTTTATTTACTATTTTCTTTAGCGAACCATTCTGCTGAATGACCTTGTCTACTTAAGGTTTCACCTTCTTGGTAATCACTTCATAATCACCTCAAATTCATCCTGTCAAAACTGAAATACTTTCCCATTTAAACATGTTCATATTGGTTCATTTTTTTTTCACTTAGGTAACATAAATCATTGTTATAACAAACAAGTGACTGAGGAGATACAAAAAAGTCTAATATGGGTCAGTAATGAGGCTTTTTTTCCTAGAGTCATTCAGGGATGCAGACTCCTTCTGCCAAATGTTATGCCCTCCACTGAGGTCTTGGAGCACTCCTTAAAACTCTATGCATCCAAAGGAGTGAGAGGAATCAGTGCAAGATTGCAAAAGTTTTTATGAGTGAGAACCAGAGATAACAAATAATAGTTCTAAGTATATTTCACCGGTCAATATAAAGTCATAAGTCCTTTTTAACTGCAACAAGCCTAGAAAATGTAGTCTATCCACAAGCCTCGGGAAAAAAGCAATGGGATATGCTGAACACACAGCATTATCTCTGCATGCCAATTGTTTCTTCCTCCTTTATTTCCTAAATAAATCTCACATCTGTTACCTCCTCTATTCTTAACTAAATCCATTCTCATGGGTCAGTTCTCATCATTTCTCAAAAGAACCATTACAATAACCTCCAAACTGCTTCTGGCTTAACCCTTCCTATCTATCGTATACACAGCTGCAGGCATAATCAAGGTAAAATGAAAATTTTACCTATAGAATTCCCCTAATTAAATCCTTTCAGTGACTTCCTATCATGTACAAGGTAGAAACAGAAATATCAGCGAATGGAAAACTAACCCTCCTGACTTGGCATCTGCCTACTTCACCAGCCTCAATTCTGGATAAACATTTTCACTTTGTGCTGTTTTTCACTTCTGCCACCTGAATATACTACCTTCAGTGGCTGCCCATTCAGTTTCCTAATCTGAAACACCTTTCATCTCCCTACTTCACACACCTCAGGATGAATTAGCTGCCTCTCATCAAAACTTACATAATCTCTGGTACATTTATTAATTAGTGACTTACTTCATTGTACACATGTGTGTACAATGTGTGTGCGAGTGCCTTAATAATTCATTCAATGATGAGATCCTTGAGAACAGAGGCTGAGTCTTACTCACTTTTCACTCCCAGTTCTCACAGATACTTGGCACATAGTAATCATCTATAAATATGTGTCAAATGAGTAATCTGTTCCTAAGCAAAAACATACCTTGAAACTCATTCCTTTGCCTGTTTCCCCTGTACCCTATTTATGTCTTGCCATTCACTTCCAAGAACTTTTCCTAGTCTACCTGCTGGAGTTTAGTTTTGTATAGGCTGATTACAAGTTGATAATCATTGCTGTGTTAATTTGCCCACTTTTGTACCCTACCCATGTGATTGAATACCCTAGCACCACATGAGCTTCATATGAAACTCTGGGCACTACGTTATAAGCCCAGAGAAGCCCATCTAAGTTTTCTGGAATTGGTCTCTTAAACCAAGTCAGTTTCTCATAGCCCATAACTATCTTGTACAATAGATTCCTGCTTGTAACCTCAGCTACAACTCTGCTCATTCAAGTAACTAATAATGTCTCACAACCAAGGCTGTTTGATATTCTAACAGTAGACACTTAAAAGTTGTGCACTTCTTCCACACTGTGGGATCAAGAATGTAACCATGATAATAGTACAAAACAATACAAAGAAATTCAATTGGAACAACAGAAGAATGTAGGCAGCAATCTAAATGGAATTTCCTGTTTTTCTCTGAATTGTAAAATCATTGGTGCCAATTGTGAACTGTATTTTAAAAAGCAGCCCAACATTGAGGGGAAAGTGCACTCAATCTTCCTCCATTAACTTTTGGTCCCACTTCAAAATGGTAGAGCCAAGGCTGCTTCTTCCAATATATTGATTGATAGCTTTCAAATGATGATTTGGGACCAAGTACATTAGTTGCACTTGCGCCTCACAAAGAGTACATCAATTTTCATTAATTAGTGCCATTAAATTAAGTTAAATTATGGGGGAAATGAGACATAAATGCATAACTTAAAATGCCTGGATGTTTAAATACGTATTGTTTAGAGATTAAGTATCCAGAATTTTTGAATTTGAGATACAACTTGATACCTTTTCCTAATATGTAAAGGGAGAATAAAAAGTATTAAGATATCTAAATTTAGGAAGCCTGGGTGGCTCAGTCGTTAAGTGTCTGCCTTTGGCTCAGGGTGTGATCCCAGCATTCTGGGATCGAGCCCCACATCAGGCATCTCTGCTATGAGCATGCTTCTTCCTCTCCCACTCCCCCTGCTTGTGTTCCCTCTCTCTCTGGCTGTCTCCCTCTCTGTCAAATATAAATAAAATCTTAGGAAAAAAAAGATATCTAAATTTAGGGAAATCTGGGGAAGCTATTATTTGTTTTGCGGCTTGTTTTTAAGGAGGCAGTCATACAGTTTATTTGAGGGTTTTTTTTTTTCCTTGGGTGGCTCTGTTGGCTGAGCATCCCGTTCTTAGTTTCCGCTCAGGTCATGATCTCAGGGTGGTGAGATCAAGCCCCACGTTCCACTCTGTGCAGAGTGGAGTCTGTTTGAGATTCTCTCCCTCTCTCTCTGCCCCTCTCCCTGCTTGCACGCACATACTCTCTCTCTCAAATAAATAAATAAACCGTTTTCAAATCCCACAAAATTACATGTGTATGTGTATATACATATATATGTATACGCACACACATACACATAACTTCACATATGTCTTTGGAGATTTGAAAAATATATTTCTTTAATCCTATTTGATTACTCAAGAATAAATATAATGTAAAGATTATGCTATTCTTTTTCAGATAATGAATTTAATAATCCAATATTTGGGGGACACCTGGGTGGCTCAGCCGGTTAACCATCCAACTCTTGATTTCAGCTCAGGTCATGGTCTCAGGGTGGGATTGAGCCCCTCATTGGGAATCTGTGCTCTGCAGGGAGTTTGCTTGGGGTTCCCTCTCTCTCTGCCCACACCTCCCCTCCCCCACTTCTCTCTCTCTCTCTAAAAATAAATAAATTTTTTTAAAAAAGTAATTCAGGGGCGCCTGGGTGGCACAGCGGTTAAGCGTCTGCCTTCGGCTCAGGGCGTGATCCCGGCGTTGTGGGATCGAGCCCCACGTCAGGCTCCTNTCATGGTCTCAGGGTGGGATTGAGCCCCTCATTGGGAATCTGTGCTCTGCAGGGAGTTTGCTTGGGGTTCCCTCTCTCTCTGCCCACACCTCCCCTCCCCCACTTCTCTCTCTCTCTCTCTAAAAATAAATAATTTTTTTTAAAAAAGTAATTCAATATTTGGTCAAATATAATAAATAACTCTACACTTTGACAAACAGTGTTTGCTTCAACTTAAAAAGAAACACTATTTCTCAGGCTATGCCTTATACTTTGATTCTAATGTTGCCAATTCATCTTCTGTCAATTATTTTTATAATTACCTGTTTTTTTTGTGATTTATAAATAGATCACTTAAAACCAAAATAAACCAAGAAGCACTAATTTTGTCCTGTACTTTATACTGAAGATAAATAATCATTCTTGAGTTAGCTCAGAAAAATAGAATATAAAAGAAAGCATACTATTTGTTTCTATAGTAGAAGATCTTAATTAATGATAACTCTGTATGTTAGGAAATGATTTTACTATTTCTGTGTTTTTAATACTCAAATTATCCTTAGAGTTCAGAAAATGTCCCATCATTGTTTACTTCTGTATCCTCTAAACACAGACACACACAACAAATTATTCAAAGCATTTGCTCAGAACTCAGAAAACATATACTCATGCAAATTATAAATTGTTCCAGATTGCGCAACACAAGAACATTTTACCCACACAAGAAATACACTAAAATTAGTGGAGGACCATAGAGCCTCTTTGAGCTCTGAGGGTTCTTGGGAAGCAGAGGAAAGGTGGAAGGAGTGCTGAACCTCCATTTTATGCTGAAGATGAGGATGGAGAGGGTAAAGGGAGACCAGAGTGTCCAGTTCTTCCATAACAAGGAAAAGCAGTATTTTTTTTAAAGGAGTATCAAAGAATTGTGAGTATTAGCTATTGGGGCAGCTGGGTGGCTCAGTTGGTTAAGTGTCTGCCTTCAGCTTGGGTCATGATCCGAGTCCTGGGATGGAGCCCCCCATTGGGCTCCCTGCTCAGCGTGTAGCCTGCTTCTTCTTCTGTGTGCACTTTCTCATCTCTCTCTTTCTCAAATAAAAAAAAATTTTTAAAGTGTTAAGCTATTATTGTTTAATCTTTGTTGAGTAAGTGAATACATAAAAAAATAACAAATTTATGTGTAATACAATATTTTACTTATTTCCTTTCTTCTCAAGACCCAACCTCTTGAGAGCAGAGAGCAGGTATTACTCATCTTTGTATATTTGTAGCATTTCCCAGGAGGATCCAAAATGTTTAGGAGTATGGAGACTGTTATATTGGTAGGCTTCGCCCCATCAGTGTTGGTCACACCCAAAGTGATGGAAGTCGTTACAGTGGAGAGAGGAACTGTTGAGACAGGAGTCACAGGTCTCAGAAGAGAAAAAAGTATGAACCAAAAACATAAGAAGGCATGGAGATGAGATTTGACTGTTGGCATAAACCACATATAAAAAATTTTTCATGATGAGGAGGTTATATTGTGAGGCAGCACTTGGGGAAGGAGAGGAAAGCCAGTGCTACTTATGATATAATGAGTATCCATTTACAATGACTACCTTATCTCTTTTTAAACATCCTAATTTTCAAAACAGAGCTCTTGATTTCTTTCGTTTCCTTCCACCAAATACACACATACTAATAACAACTATGTTATGGGCTGAATTATGTCCCCTAAAAATTTATATGTTGAAGTCCTAACCCCTGGTACCTCAAAATGTAATTACATTTGGAAATAGGGTCTTTAAAGAGATAATTAAATTAAAATCATTGTTAAGGTGTGCCTCAGTCCCATATGACTGATGTCCTTATAAGAAAAAAAAAAGAAACTTGGTCACAGAAAGGTGCAGTTGGAAGACTGAAGACACAGGGAGAAGATGACCATCTACAAGCCAAGGAGACGGGCAACAAACCTTGCTAACATTTTGATCTCAGACTTCCAGCCTCCAGAACTGTGAGACATATATTTCTTTTATTTAAGCCACCCAATTGTCATGGCAGCCCTAGCAAACTGATACAAACAGCAAAAACAATCTATTCCTCCCCTAGTCTTTGTCATTTTGGTAAGTGGTACCATCATCCTTATAGCTGTTGAAGTAAAAAAACCCAAAGACTAATTTTTTTTTCCTTTTTCTCTTGCTATCTGTACCCACATGTAATCCATCAACCATTTTTTTACCTCTACTTTAAAATATGTCACAAGTCAATGAAGTAAACTCTACACGCCTATTTTAAGCCACCTTTACCTCTCTTTGTCTACCTTCTCAACCAATTTCATATCATCCTACTCTGAAACTTTGCTACAGTCACGTTGATTTTTTTTCCCTTCTTCATATATTCTAGGTTCATTCACAGTCTTGGAGGTTTTTGCTTTCTCAAGAGTTATTTCCTCTACGTACAATTATCTATGCCTTCTTCCCCCCAGATCTCTATAACATTGACCCATCTGGTTATTGGGGTCTCAGTTAAATGTGTTCTTAATGAAAGCTTTTACAACCTCTCAATCTAACAGCCCTGACATATAACCTTACTATATTTTATATATGTCTCATTATCTGTTATTTGCCTGCCTATTACTGGGTTGATAAAAAATGTTGATTGGGATTTATTGCCATGCTAGAGTTGGCAACTTGTTTGCAGTTGAAAACAGGAGATATTAGATATTCCTATATTTTTTTCCTTGTTAAAGAACTATAACTGTAAAGAAATCTACAACTAGAGGCAGACAAGTCCCTTCAAGGTTTATTCAGAGGAAACAAAACTGGCTCTACCCTCAGTACCATAACACACAACCATCCCATAAAGAATCTATAGAGTTGATTGGGGAACAGAGAGGTAGGTGCTCTTATTCATCCCTCCCCTGAAACCAAGTATGATAAAGGGTTGAAATAGGGGGTGTCTACAAGAAAGAAGTATCAACATTCCATTCCCCACCGTATATCTACTCCGGCTGTTATGTCAATGTACCTACCTAACGATGGCATTGACTTCACAAGAGGAAAGAAGAGATAGCATTAGACCCATCTGCAATCTTACTGATAGTTGAGGCAGGTATGTAGCTGTTTCCCGTGAGTAGACATGCCATAATTTAGGTGGACTTTTGCTGTTTTGCTTGTATCCAACCCCAAGACAGCAGACAGGTGAGGCCATGAGGTGAACCACTGGTGATGTGAGTTAAGGCAACAAAAGAGGTAGCATTGGAATTATCTCCCACATTAGGGGGTTCTGTGGTCAAAGACCTCAGAAAGTCGTGTGAAAATCTCATACCAGGGCCTTACATGAGAGGCAAAATTTGGATACTTGATGCATAGAAGATACCAGCCACAACATAGCATTTGCAAAGAAAGTGACAACAAACAAACACAAGTTGCAAAAAGAGACACTTGTCTCTTTGCCTTTCACTCCTTGATGCTCCTAACAATTGTCTAAGATAGAAAAGAGAGTTGTAAGGCTATGAATATGGTATGAGATTGGAATTTAAAACTGGGAGAAGCTCACATTTATTAAGCAAAAAGTACCAGAGAATTATGGACTCTTCCCTTTAAGAAACAAAACAAAATGAACTCCATAGAAAACAGGTAAGAGAAAAGCACTCATATTTTTATTCCATAGATTTGAGATTCCTTAATACACTAACTACAGCTTACTAGTATGATAGGTGTGCTTCATGTACTCTTGTGTTCCCTCTGTATCCACATAGAAGAGTGTCTGCACATAATAGAGTGTGGATGACTAGCTGACTTTGCATTTTGGTTGGTAGTTGAGAATAAAAGTGCAAAGAATGGGAAGAAGCCAGTTTTGATGTTCTAGGCAGAGTCAGTTTGAAACCCAAACATTTAGGTGATAATGTGATTAATTTATTCCCATGGACAGCAGTCCATTGAAAGTCCTAAAAGAGGTTTGCAGAGAAATTCTCCTGATAGCCTAAAGAGTTCTCAGCATAAATACTTTAACAATTGACTACCACGAGGATACTTCTCTCTGATGGAATCAACAGTAGCCTCTGCTGATTTGGAGGCCTTAGGCTTCAGTGCTCAAACTAGATTGTGGTGAGGCCCACATAAGTCTCAAAGACAACTCTGCTCCAGTGGTTAGAGGCAGAATTTTGTAGTACTGAGGATCTCCCTCCACAGAATGATGGGCAATGGAATATTTTGAAGAATAACCAATCAAGGTGTTGTATAAAACATAAATCTCGAAAGAGATGCAAAGCATTAATATGCATATTTTACAGTTTTGGTGCCTCCTTTACCTTCCAGACTACCCTTGAGCTTCAGGTTGAACTGGTTTCTCCTGGGTGGAAATGTGAAGGAAAAGGAGATAAAAGCAGGTGGATGAGATAGTGAGAGGGACTGATGGCCACCTCAGGGGAGTGTGACACCAGAAGAACCCTCATGCATCCTAATAAGAGCTAGTCCAGCTGCTGTGTAAAGCTACCCATGGCAAGTTGCTAGTTATTAGCAGGAAGGCCAAAAACCAACAGAGGACTATACCAATGACCAGTTAAGCAAACAGGTGTGTGCCTCTCCCTTCCCCTTTTCCAATACCAGTTTTTCTCAAAACTTATTCTTATATATAAATGTTTCTAACTAGTAAAGACAAAGAAGAAAAGATAAGGGATGCACCTGTGAACACAGTTGATATTTTTACCCAATTGTTTTTTATCCAAAGTCTTTTGATTAAAAAAGAAATCTCCTTTTTACAGTGTCAACATTTTTTTTTTTAATATTCAAAGAGTAACTTACAGACTTTGATTTAACAGGCTGAAATTTAGAGCATAACTTTTTTCATTATTTTTAATGGCTTTCAGTTGTTTTATTTCTTTTTCCAGCAATCCCTTTTATGTGTTACAAGGAAGAGAAATACAGACAGATAAATGAAAGCCATTTTTTTTTTTCCAGAGAAACAACATGAATGCTCTAATTTGAAGGGGATGGCAAGGTATGTGCTGATTGGCAAACATAAAATCCACTCTAAAATTTGGCTTTAATTTGATGCTTAGTGGGTATAATCATGGAAGAAAATGCATTCATCTGTGATATCAGATTTCCAATCTAATCGCAGCTGAGCTGATTTTTTTACACAAATTTTGGCATGCGTTATATCTTCCTTGGCTGCAGATATATAAAAGAAGGAGGTTGGTCTAGAAAATATCTAGCATCTCTTCCAAATATGAGCATCTATGACAATTTGGGGTTGGGAATCATCCCTGACTTATTAACTAAAGAAAAGAGCCCACTGACCATTTGGCAGTTCCTTAGTCCACTGTGAAATTTCTCTAATGACCATTTCATTTCAGACTGAAATGTAAAAATGCTTCAAGATAAAGCAAGACATAAAAACTAAAAGGAATATTTTAAACATTTCTCCCATATAGGATGATACATTAAAGAAAAAATTTATAACTAAAGCAAAATTCCATGAGGTCAAGGACTGAATCTGTCTCTTTGTTGTTCTATTGTCAGTGCCTGACACATTGATCAAATAACTATTGGTTGAATGAATGAGTGAATGAATGAATGAATGACAATAATTTGTGACACTGAAAAAAATCTTAAAAAAAAAGTTAAACCACTACTAGCTCTCTTTGATCCCGTGTCTTTCCACCCTGCAAAGGCACAGGGCAATGTAGACATGAGACAGGATAAATGAACCAGTGCAGTCTCTGCCTCAGAATCTAGGCAGCCCAAGGTTCTCTGCCCCATAAGTGACTGCTGCATTACTACATTGGATCCCTAGTCACGGGGTAGGGATGTTCATCCCAGTGCTGACTACTAGGTTTCTGCACGAGCGAAAGCTTATCCCCCTTTGCTGACAACAGCCTTAATGCCTTGTTTCAGAGCCTGTCTTCTCTCTCCCCACTGTTAAGAGTGTCACTCAGATTTAGGTTTCTGACTTGGTCACTGCTTTACATTTTGATTTCTGTAAGTTGCCAGCTTCTATCATAGTTGGGGATCCAAATAGCTTTTTAAGATCCCCATAATTGTATATAGAAACCCTTCACTGAAATTCCAATTCAAGCAAAGCCCTGTTATCCATGGTCATCATTTTCCTCCTTCAAGTATTTATTTTACTTACCTACAATTCTGAATATTGTACACCTAGCTTTTCCATCCCATGGCTCTTTTTGGAGCTCCTTCCTATACAGCCTTCTGATGCTTGCTCCTCTAAAGGGATCTCCACTTATGGAGGGGCCTGATGTGAAAGCCAGCCTGAAACTTCCTTAGCCTGGTATAAATAAATCATCACATTTGCCAAGTTGTCCTGAGGTATAATAATAAGTCATTGGTTTTAGCTATGGAAGCAATTAGCAATGCTTCCTATTTTAGGATCAATGAGAATATGATCTGACAAGTATAATAAGTATTTAGAACCTAAATTTTGAAATTATCAAGCAGTGAGAAAAATGTTGTTAAAACTTCCAATTTTATCACAAAGAAGTTTTGCATTATACTATTTTTGAAGCCTATATGGAAAGGAAAGTAAAATTTACCCATGATCTTATCTCGTTCTTTAAAATTAGGTAAAAAGAACTAAAAGTCTCTACCTTCACTTTTTCCAATCTATTGCCTGGAGAGAATAATTATTATTCACCAAACATCTACCATGTGCCAGGAACTATGGTAGGGACCCAGAATCCATAAGACAAAAAAAAAAAAATTATCTTCCTTCATGAAGCTTATATTTTGACTGGAAAAGCATACATAAAAAATTAAGTGAAAACAATATAATGATAAGTGGTGAGGAGAAAAATCACATTAGGATGGGGATAAGAAGTGTTAGGGGAGTCCCTACTGAAATTTTAGGTTGGATGGCTGGGAAAACTTTACAGAAGAATTGAAAGTCAAACCATGCCAACCTCTGGGAAAGAACATTCCAGGCAGAAGGAATAACCAGAGCAAAGGCTCTGAACTGAGAGCATGACTGGAAGGTTTGAAGACAGAAGATTCGTGTGAATGAATTGGGAGTAAAGATAAAAAGGAAATGATGCTATTACCAGGCGGGTATGGGGAGGGGGCAAGAATATATGTCATAGTAAGTACTTCAATTTTTGCTCTGAGGCAGATGAAAAAAATACTGGAGTATTTTTTAAGAAAGAGTTAAATGATCTCAATCTGGCTTTAAAGGGTCATGCTGGCTGTGTTTAACAGACTGAAGGGGAAAAGCATGACTCAGGAAGAAAACAAAGACTTGCCATAATTCAGAAATAGGTTTTTACTAGTGTAGTCCTAGAAATCCTAGGACAATAGTCCACTCCCCCTGTATCCCCAGGGGGATGCATTCTAGTACCCCCAGGGATGCCTGAAACCCCAGACAGTACTGAACCCTATATATACTGGTTTTTTTTTCTATATGTAAAACACCTGTGATGAAGTTTAATTTATAAATTGGGCACAGTAAAAGATTAACAACAATAACTGGTGATAAAATAGAAAAATCATGACAATATACTACAATAAAAGTTATATGAATGTGGTCTCTCTCTCTCTCTAAATATTTTATTGTACTGTACTCAGCCTTCTTGTGATGATGTGAGATGATAAAATGCCTCCATGATGAGATGAAGTGGGGTAAATGACGCAGGCATTGTGACATAGCATTAGGCCACTATTGACCTTCTGATGGTTCATCAGGACAACCATCTGCTTCCAAACTGTGGTTGACTGGGGTCAGGGAAACTGTGGGGGAGGGAAATCACAGATAATGACAAGGGACTACCGTGACTGGATTTTCAGTGTGATTTGAAGGTAAGGCCAGGAGGATTTGCAAATGGTTTAAATGTAGGGTATGGAACAAAGAATAGATTCAAGGATGCCCCCAAATTGTTAACCATAAGGAACCAGAAAGACAGAGTTGTCATAAAGTGAGATAGGGAATTGTTAGAACAAGTTTGGGATGATTTAAGAACCAGAAGTTCAATTTTAGACATGTGAACTTAGAGATGATTATATATCATTTAAGTGGAGATTTAAGTAAGCAGTTGGATATGAATTTGGAGTCAGGGAAGAGATCCAGAATACAAATATAAGTCTAAGGGTCATCGGCATATAGGTATATTTAAAGACAAAGAATGGATGAAGTCACCAAGGAAGTGATTGTAGATGAAATGAGAATAGATTTAAGAATGAATCTTTGGCTGAACTTGAAGTTTAGGGGACTGGAAGGAGTAGAGAAACAAACAAATGAAAACAAAAGTGAGGAACCAGGTAAGAGGAAAACTGGGTGAATATGTTGGCTTTAAGTTAAGGGTAAAAAGTGATTCACGGAATTTGTCCTATAATTATGTAGATCATATATGCATAACCAAATGTCTATGTATACAAATGAATGCATATGCATGTTTGTTTATGTGGGGGGCAGTTTTTATTTTATAAAATGGGATCATGCTATAGCTATTCTTCTAAATTCTACTTTTAAAAAATTAAGTTACCATGGAAGAAGTTTTTGTATCATCTTTACTCTTAAAGATGTTTTATTTTCAAGTTTTTGGTTGTCCAGGATTATTAAAACAAGGTATTATGATAAACTCAAAAAAAAAAAAACCCACCACGATACAGTGGAAATAGTGGCTATAATTTTTAAACACTTGCTCTTTTCTATTTACTTAGCAAAAATCCTCTTTGTAAGAAGAAAAAAAACAAAGAAAAAAACTAAAGTAAAGAATAAGGGAGTAGGAACCAAATAGAAAAAATATCAAATTATCCTTATATCTTACTATTGCTATTAATACAGTTCAATGCATGCTGATTCTCTTTTATTAGAATGAGAAAGTAAGCTTTGAATAGAGCAGAAATTTTTATGAAAAAAAATCATGAAACAAATGACAGTTTTTTCTCATTCTTACCAGAGATAAAAGTGCTTTTTTTTTCTCTAAGATTCTAACATCTATTGCTTTCACAAAGACAAACTTTATGGCAAGTCACTTATGTGGGAGCTCCATGATTTTCATTAGATGGAAGAGATGAAAAATAAATTAAATAACAGTTGTTACAATGTGTTACTATTCACACATTTAAGAGAGCAAAAATATGGTCCATTATTTCACTGCTTTTGGAAAACAGTGAATGAGTTGAAGGCATCCTTTTAGAATATGGAGAAAGTATCTCTCAAAGACTCTTCTTAGTTTCCCCTAGGTTTCCCCCAAAAGATGTCACTTTTTAAACAGTGAATTGGGTATGTCACCAAACATTTCATCTACTAAAATAAAAATGAAAATCAAATACATGATTATTAAACATTAACTACATACAAGAAACTGTGGTAGGCAGTTTGTAGTTTGTATAATGTTTCAGATTATTCACTGGTGTTCAGAGCGGAGTGTATGGAAATATTTCTTTAAAAGTAATTCTTTCAAATTGAATAACAGAAATCTTATGGTGCATACTCTAAGGACTTTATTAATCAGAAGTAAGTACACTGCCAAGCACATTTTTTCAACCAATAGTTCTTATGATCCATGGGCTAAAACAAATTAGACATGTCACTTGAAATTTTCTGAGCATAAAAACAACACTCAGGCTGCCTGTATGGAAAACTCTCACTGAATAAAAAAATAACAGAGGTGGGCAGAGTTAAGTCTTTTTTTCTTCCTCTACTGCCTATTAAATGCTGTTCTCCTGCTTCTTCATTTAAACTTTTTATTTTAAACAAATCAGCTGAATTGAAGTAGATTCCGTGTGCAAAAGTGCTTGCTGAACAGATTTATAGTAAACAAGAAAGAAAGGATTGCATGTTTGAAAAGATTTCTAAACTGGTCTTCTAAATCAGGCATGTCATCTCAGCCCTGCTGCTGACTAGTCAATCTTATCTTTTAGGTCCTTATGCCCTCTGTTCTCTTTGTAAAATGAAAGCAAGCCATGACTAAGCACTTGTTCATGAGAACAGGCAATGGGATGCTGAGTTAAGACTTCTAGATTAGAAACCAATACAGTTGGAATGTCCCTTTAGGGCATGTATTTTCTTCAAAAGCCTGGAAATTAAGAGAGGAAATTATTAGTGTATGTGAGCTTTGTTTCTGTTTTTAGGAATTATGGTTACCCTTCATAGACTTGTGTTTTTCCCCCCTTTTCTTTTCCTACAGAGATGGTTTCTCTTTAATTTGTTCTAGTTTAGTTGAGAATTTTTGTTTATTTTTTTATTTTACTTTCCCATTATTTAGGTTAAAACCACTCTTAGTTTCCATATTCTTCCCTTGCTTTTATATTTTCATCTGTTCTATTTACAATTCCTCAGAACTGACTTTTGATACAATCAATTGTGCTTTTTTTTAAGATTTTTATTTATTTATTTGACAGAGATAGAGACAGCTAGCGAGAGATCCCATAACGCCAGGATCACGCCCTGAGCCGAAGGCAGACGCTTAACCGCTGTGCCACCCAGGCGCCC
>NC_048232.1:61799401-61924016 GCF_002007445.2 Ailuropoda melanoleuca
GACACTTATAGTCATTAAATTTTTAATTAAATTTTATTATTATTATATATTATATATATTACATTTCTTAAGTATACCTATTAAATAATTTCAGATCATTAAAAGCTGTGTTTTCTATGTATGTACTTATGTATATCTCGTGTGTATACATATATATGTATATATATATATCATGATTGTGGAAAAAAGATTTAGCTGAAAGAAAGTGTTTTCTTCATGTTCTTTATTGTGCTCAGAAGTATCAGGATTTTATCTATTGTATTCACACAATTTCAGAAAAGAGAGGTATTTAGCAATTGGGATATTTGAGTATCCATTTTTCTTTGCATGCAATAAAGAAGTAATATAATAATGCAACTGTACAATGCCTTAACCCAATGTAATTTTTCACTATATTATTGATATCATTTTTCCTATTCACACTCAAGTATAAAAAGTTGAATTCTATTGCTCTGACAAAAATATTTTCATATATTAAATTAATAATAACTAGTATTAATCAATTTCACATAATTTTCTGATCGTTTTTAATACTGATTCTTTTATAACTCCCTACAGAAAAAAAGTCAATATTTTCATGAATGTTGCAGAGATCCTAGAAACATTATAAATGCACTGATGATATTAAATTCTTAAAATGTTGTTCCAAAATAACCAAAATCACTTTAGCACACCATCTTGAAGTTGTGCATCGTTACTTAGAAGGGAAATAAAGAAACTAAATCTTAAATTGGTAGTAAAAAAGTTAATGAACCTCTTTTCCTTTCTACATTATACTGCCAGCATGAATTAAAACTAGTTTAATAGTCTGTGCATAGTATGTAGATACAAAGTCATAAAAACTATTACTGAAAATCCTATAGCTAGCTAAAATTAGTCATTTAATAAGAAACCAGGGTTTACAAATCTGACTGTGATCACAACAACAGTAAAAAAAATAAGCATATAATGCAATTGTTCTTGTGACTCCAAAATATTAAACTATGTTTGGAAGAACATTTGTGTAATGTTAGATTATCCAACCAATCCAAGAAATCTTGCAACAATGGATATAAGACCATATCAAATCTTTTCAGAAGAGTTGTTGAAATATCAACAATTTTAGATATGAAAAATTATATACTGTTTCAAGTATTTTTTTAAATTAAAAACTTTTTCAATAAGTCTAAGAATATTGGGCCCAACATTTTTTTAAAGATTTATTTAAATCTTAGAGAGGGAGCGTGCAGGGGGAGGAGAAGAGGGAGAGGGAGAGGGAAAAATCTTAAGCAGGCTCCCTGCTGAGTGGAGAGCCTCATGGCTCATGGGGCTTAATCCCATGAGCCATGAGATCATTACCTGAACCAAAATCAAGAATCCACTGAGCAAAAGACTGAGCTACCCAGGCACCCCTGGGCCCAATATTTTTTCAAAGATTTTTTCAAAGATTCCAAAAATTTAAACCACAAGTTAAAAATGTTTTTTACATAGTACTTGCTGTTAATATTATAAAATAATAAAATCAACATTGAACAAATAGATTTTTGCAATTAATTATTCAGTTTTCAACTAATTATTTCATGTTGAAATGACTTAGTGTTGGAAATGCAAATAATAAATACCTAAGTAGAAAATCAGAAGGAATATGTTGTACAATAAATAACTACATACGGAATAAGAGATTCATTTTTTTAAATTTGCATGAAACAGTATTTTTTTTATAAGGAACATGCTTAATATGAGCATACAGTTCATATTAGTTTCAGGTGAAACAATAATGATTCAACAATTCTAAATAGTATTTAGAGCTCACCACAAGTGCAGTCACCATCTGTCACCATCTGTCACCAAAGTCATTACCACGTTTTTGACTATATTCACCATGCATGTATATTCCATTGTGTATATATATATGCCATATTTTCTTTATCCATCCATCTATTGATGGTCTCTTGGGTTACTTTTATATATTGACCATTGTAAATAATGCACAAAAGGTGTATATATCTTTTCAAATTAGTGTTTTCATTTTCTTTGGGTAATATCCAGTAGTGGAATTACTGGGTCATATGGTAATTTTATTTTTAATTTTTTTTTTTTGGAATTTCCATATTGTTTTCCACAGTGCCTGCACCAATTTGCATGCCCATCAACAGTGCAAGAGGGTTCCTTTTTCTTGCTAACACTTGTTATTTCTTGTCTTTCTATTCCAGCCATTTTGACAGGTAGAAGGTGATATTTCATTGTGGTTTTGATTTGTACTTCCCTGATGATTAGTGATGTTGAACATCTTTTCATTTGTTGGCCATTTGTATATCATCTTTGGGAAATTGTCTATTCAGGTCCAATGCCAATTTTTAAACCAAATTATTTGGGCGTTCTTGGTGTTGAATTGTGTAAATTCTTTAACCCCTTATTGGATATATCATTTGCAAATATCTTCTCTCATTCAGTAGGTTGCATTGTCATTCTGTTGATGGTTTTCTTTGCAGTGCAAAAGCTTTTCCTTTTGGTGTAGTCCCAGTAGTTTATTTTTGCTTTTGTTTCCCTTGCCTGAGGAGACATATCTAGAAAAATGTTTCTATGGCTGATATGAAAGAAATTACTGCCTATGTTTCCTTCTAGGAGAATGTATTTCTTCTAAATACAATTCAGTTCTACCAATACTGGGAGTTTGGTCCTGGGGTTAAATTAATTATTTACATGCCATGACTCCAAGACTAGTATTTTCATCTAAAAATTATACGATCTAAAGGCAAACTGATTTAAATGAATACATATTCCTAAATACTGTTCTAAATTATTATTTTTATTTTTTTCTAATTCATAATTAAATATGCTACTGAAAACAGAGCATAAGTTACAACTGATGAGAAGTTAATCTTTCAAGGCTGGAAATAAGACTTGATTCTTGAATGCTAAGGAGTAAGGAAAAAAGAAAATAAGACAATTAATAATTGTATATGCCAGGTTCTCTTTCAGATATTACAAAACCCCTACAGACTAACTGGGCACCTAAACATAATAACATCACCACTAAAATCTTTATTAAAACTGAATGGCATTCTCTTCTGAAAAATGGAATACCACCAAAGTTCAATTCTATCTGCTGTACCGAACAGAGAAACCATTTACAAGATATAATGAAGCAAGAATCTCTTTAAAAATACATGAAGGGCAAATGTGTTTTCTTTATGAGCTTCACAAATTTGATGCACGTTCTAATTTCTTTCTGTTGTAGCTTCTAGGGTTCCATTGATCTTGTGGCGTGGGAGGACTGTTACAGTATGATCTGTTACCAAAAGCTATATGACAGCATTAATTAAGTTGTGCTTTGGGAAAATGAAAGCAAGCAAAATGCATTTGCTTTTCTGCCAATAAATGCTTAAGTATAGCAATGTGCAGGAATTCCTGGTACATTAATCAACTTGATTTTTTTTTCTTCTTTTGTTGGGTCTTTTGTTCATTATTTCTTCCCTTTTTTCTTTCCTTCCTTCTCTCTTTCTTTTGCTTTAGTGGGAGCTTACATATTTGTAATATAAGGGCAGTTAGCAGGGACAGATATTAAGCATGGATGCACTATAACCCCTTATTTATAGAGAAGCTGAAGAACACATGAAATAAAATTGAGTTTCAAGAACCATTGGGGCCCATAAACAACCTTCTTAAATAATTTGTATTTTTTATGCATGTGTCAGTGTTTAGTTTGTGTTTTGCTGGAGAGAGAAAAGCTGCTGTTTATAGTAGAACTCTTAACTATATGAAGAATCATCTAGAGTCACTATATTGAGGAACGTAATCCCTCTTCTCATGCTCATCTGGCTAAATGTCTTTCTTATATTCTTACTCTTATTCCAAATAAGCTTTCACTTCATTTGCCAAGTTGCCTTTCTTCCAAGAGAACATTTCTTTTAATGATGAAGTTCATAGGTTTGTTTTTGTTTTAACTGTATCTGTGTAAAGAGAGAGCATAAGGTTTAAACTCCTTCTATTGCTTACTTAGTCTTCATTTTCCTCTCCTATCTTGTGTCTGGCCCTCCGCCACTTCAAGAGTGTTGTTTTCCTGTGATGCCTCTTCACGTGCCATTTTCATTGTCATGTTCCATCCCCTGACCCCTTGAGAATTCTTATTCATTTTTAAGGTTTATCACATGTGTCTTCCTTTCTCAGCCCCCTCAGCCTCTCTCAAACTGCCATATATTTTTTTTCAAATATTTATATATAGTCTCTAATGGGGCTGTGAATTCCATGAGGGCAGGGAATGTGCCCTGCTCCTTCATTTTCTTTTAGATATATTTGTTAGGGTTGTTATCATTTTACCAAGGAACACTTGCAACAAATTATTTCTTTACATTTCCCTTCAACATCTATCAAAGCGAACTCCTATCAAAGTGAATGACAGATGTGTTCTGTCCCATGATTATAACAAGAAATATTTACCAATTGCAACTGTGTGTCAGGGCAGGCATTGCTCTTGGTGATATTCATACAGGAGTGAATAAGACAGAACCTCCAATTTAGTTGGGTAAGTCTTCTACGTTTGAGGATAAGTTGGTCATTTAATATTAAAATAAATGGATTTTTCAATATCAAGTGTATAAAATATTGAAATCCTGCATAACTGCCCAACTAGTGGGAATGGATTTGAAGAGGAAAAGAAATCCACGTTGGTACATTTGTGTTACTCAAATGGAAAACTTTATCAAAACTAAATGCACTACCTTTTCTTTATTTAATTATTTTGCTCAAAGTAATGTTATATTTTGTTTACTTCTTATTTGGATTATGACTTTCTAGCATCACTATCTCTTTTACCTGGTATTTCTAATTTTCTTTGCTTTTCTTCTGTTTTTCAATTGTGTATAGAGTAAGAAGTAATTATCTTCAACAAATCATTAAGTTGACCCATGGTTTAATAATATATTTGTTAGAAGGACAATATTGGGTAGACTTCTTAGACTTTAATAAGTCTATAATCCAGAGATTTTTCTTTAAGTGCGCTCAAGGACTTTTCATCATTAATTGATTAATTATTTTGGCTTTGCTAAAGTATACCTTCAAATAATACCTTTTAGAAAGTGAAGACTATCTTAGTCTTTGAATTCTAAAGCTGTTATTTTGTTGACATTTGATTGTTTATCTGGGAATAGGATTCAAATTTCAAAGCAGTTTTCAGTGGAAACATTGGAACCATTTCTGCATTTTCTTTAAGTGTTTGGTTTTTCTGGGGAGAAATCTGTTGCCTTTTTCTACCATACCTGCCTAAATTTCAACTAAATCCTCCACGTGCTCTTATCCCTAGAAAAGAAGGGATCATATATCTCATATATTTTTTGTTACAGTGTCTATAATGGTATTTCTACTAGAACAGATACTCAGAAAAGACTGTTACTGGTAAGAAGATGATGATGATAACATGAATGACTTTATATTCACATTTAAGAAAGAACCACAAAGCTTTCCTTCACCCCACCCCCCTCCTTAATTTAACATTTTCATCCATTCAGAAACCTGGTAGTCATCCTACATCTTGCTTATGCATATGATCCATTCATTTAATTTGTTAACATTTATTAAGCATTCTCTCTGTGCTAAACACAGTTCTAAGAGTTAGGAACAAAGTGGTGAAAGAAAAAATCCTAACTGTGCTGAGCTTCCTTTTCAGTGTCCTAGCAATCACTGCACTAGAGTGTCTTGAATTATATACTTCTTTGCATCTCCCTAGTGTCCTCCCCATTCATATGTTGAAGCCCTAATCTCCAGTTTGAGGGTATTTGGAGGTGGGGGCCTTTGCAATGAAATTAGGTCGTGAAGGTGGAGCCATCATGAATGGGATTAGTACCTTTAGAAGAAGAAATACGCATGATGTCTTTCATTGTTATGTGAAGGTAAAGCACAAAGGCATGCATCTACAATCCTGGAAGAGGACTGTCACCAGAACTCCATGCTGCTGGAGCTCTGATCCAGGATTTACAGCCTCCAGAGCTGTAAGAAATAAATTTCTATCGTTTAAGTCGCCCAGCGTATGGTATTTGTTATAGCAGCTTGAATTAAGACAACAGTAACTGTCATCTCTTGCTGGTACTACTAAGGTAGACTTGTTAACATTCTTTCTAATATCCGGCTCCAATAATCCTCAGACCTCACTGGAGTCTATACGTCATTAGCCCTACTATCTTCACCCTCACTACCCTCTTCTATCTCTCTACCTCTACACATGTTCATCGTTCTGATTTTGCTTACTTTTTCTGGTAGACATTGTTATCAACACCTGGGATATATCCTTACCACTCCTCATGCATCAAACTATTGGTTAAATCACAACCCTGGTTCAAATTCATCTACCCACCAATTTTGCTCATGCTCCCATGCAGCTGAGCATGGCTAGAAACAAACACACAACTCTAGACTTCACCACAGTCATTGTCTTTTCCGTCCTTCCATAGCATTCACCAAGTTCTTTCCTGTTGGACACTTTTGTCTATGCTGTTCCCTTGTCCTGGAGTCTCCTCCTTTGCTCTTCATATGATTCACTGCTCCTCATTCTGTAGCTCTCAGTTCAAATATCACTTCCTACAGTCATGTATATATTCTATTTTATATTGATATATTTTCATTTCATTGAATCATCTAATAACATCCTGTTCTTTTATTTCACAAAAAAATAGGATTAGAAAGAACACAAATTATATTAAAATGATTTTATTATGGTATTTAAAGCAAATTTTGATGCAGTAATGTTTGTGCTTCTTTATTGCATTTAATGACATGATCATACTTTGGTATCTAGTAATTATAATTTCTCAGTAGTGATGGTAATAAATGATAACTTGGGATATCCATAACAACTGTAATATAATACAAAAAGATCTGTGATTTCTGTTAGTGAAAAGTTCTCAAGTAGTACTGATATGATTATCAGTTTATTGAAGGAAATGCTAAATATTTCACTTAGAGGTTTTGAAAATAAAGATAATTTTTCTTATTTTAATTTCATAGTTCCCATGAATTTTACCCAAAAACTCTTTAGGAGTCTGTGTTCCCTTGGTTAAAAACCCTGACTTGTACAAATCTCTCATTTTGTGAATAAGAAACTCTTTTTACATCCTAAGGTTTTGTGCAAGAAAATGAAAGCCTGTTCTCCCCACTCTCATTCCAGTGCTGAAAGGTCACACACAGACTCTGAAGTAAGTAATGCGGGATGGATCACATTGTAATACTGGAGGACAGCATCACATAGAGCAGTGCTTTGTTAGGTCCTTCAAACTCTGTGATTGCAAGTATTATATATTAAATGAAGCATGAGGGTACTTGCACCTGACCCTACCACTGTTACACTCCGCTCCCCTCATTTTATTTATCTTGTTGGGCCACTGATCATTAACTGAAAAAACTTTAATATTTCTAATATACTAAATATCTTCCTTTTTTTTTTGTAAACTCTTTTACTGTCTCTTTTACCTATTAGAGTGTAGGCTTCCCAAAAATAGGCACTTTTGATGTCTTTCATACCACTGTATTCCTTGTGGGAACAGTATTGCCTGGCACATTGTAGGTGCCAGTAACATTATTGAATGAATTGACCAAAGTTATAAAATCTATTGCATAGAAAATCTTTATTTGCATTAAAACTTTTTTTAGAATTCAAAAATAATATAAAATGGCTTAATGAATAAAAGTCAAGATTTCTTAATTGCTGGCTAACAAGAAGGTAATGCAGAAATCACAAACTATCATGAGACCTACAAATATAAAAATATAGTACTAGAATTATTATTCTTTTTTTTTTTTAAGATTCTATTTATTTGTTTGTCAGAGAGACACAGAGAGAGAGCACAAGCAGGGGGAGCAGTAGGCAGAAGGAAAAGCAGGCTCCCCACTGAGCAAGAAGCCCAACACAGAACTTGATCCCAGCACCCTGGGATCATAACTGAGCCAAAGGCAGACACTCAACTGACTGAGCCACCCAGTCATCCCAGAATTTTTATTCTTAATATAAAGGATAATAAACTTTCACGGGAGCATCGGTGTCTCAGTCAGTTAAGTGACTATCTTCAGCTCGGGTCTTGATCTCAGGGCCCTGCATCAGGCCCTCTGCTCAGTGGGGAGTCTGCTTCTCCATCTCCCTCTGCTGCTCTCCTTGCTTGTGCTCTCTTGCTCACAGGCTCTCTCTCTCTCAAATAAATAAGTAAAATATTTTTTAAAAATAAGAAATAAACTTTCAAATTATGATTCTATCAAATCATATGAAAAAAATTCATAATTTATTGGTAAGACTCGGTAAGTAAGGAAGTGTATTCATTTAATTACTTGCATTCAGAAGAGTATATATAGAGTATTGGGCATATACTTTACTGGAAAAAAAACTTACCATTTTTCAGAGTAAGTTTGCCTGAGAAAAATATATGTATTTATATACCAGCCGCTATAATTCGCTAAAGGAATCTTCAGATCTTCATGCAGGTAGGTGGGAAGATGCACTTGTTTAAAATGAAAGGAGACATTAGGGAAGCAGGTGGGAGGAATGAGTGAAATGGTGTAGGCAGGAGCAAAAGCACAGCAATGGGAAAGAGAGGTATTTGACCTTGATGTGGGTGGTGAGAAGGCAGTGAAAAATGTGCTTTAGGAATAAAATGAGAGGTGCTTGGGGAAAAAAGAAAAACAACTGAGTTCTAAAAGATCATTTACCTTAGGGCCAGGAAAGCCAACTGCACAGTGAAACAGCGCTAGGCTGTGTTCACAGCTCGCTCAGAGGTGCTGCGCTCGGCGCCACCTCCTAGTAGATGTGAGGAATTTGCCGCTCTCATGTAGGACAATCAGTTCACGGACCTCTCCCGGCATGATGAGCTCTTTATGAAATGAAGGAGCACTTAAGAAAGACAAAAATCATGCTATGAAAGCCTTTAATCCCTCTATTATTTCTTATTAAAGATCCCTCTTGATTCCAGTGAAAACCATTAGAGTGTTTGAGAGAATAGACATTGAAATTAGATCGTCTTAGCTCCGGCTCCAAGTCTACCGTTTACCAGCTCTGCAACACTGAGCAGGTACCGAACGTCCCTATGTCTCAGTTTTTGCTGGGGTGAAATAAGTCATTGCAAAAGCAGGGCTAACACGAGGCCCAGCACATACATGATTCTACCCAATAAGCATTGCGGATTATTATCCTTTTTTTTTTTTTTTTNCCTGCACAGTGAAACAGCGCTAGGCTGTGTTCACAGCTCGCTCAGAGGTGCTGCGCTCGGCGCCACCTCCTAGTAGATGTGAGGAATTTGTCTGCTGCTCTCATGTAGGACAATCAGTTCACGGACCTCTCCCGGCATGATGAGCTCTTTATGAAATGAAGGAGCACTTAAGAAAGACAAAAATCATGCTATGAAAGCCTTTAATCCCTCTATTATTTCTTATTAAAGATCCCTCTTGATTCCAGTGAAAACCATTAGAGTGTTTGAGAGAATAGACATTGAAATTAGATCGTCTTAGCTCCGGCTCCAAGTCTACCGTTTACCAGCTCTGCAACACTGAGCAGGTACCGAACGTCCCTATGTCTCAGTTTTTGCTGGGGTGAAATAAGTCATTGCAAAAGCAGGGCTAACACGAGGCCCAGCACATACATGATTCTACCCAATAAGCATTGCGGATTATTATCCTTTTTTTTTTTTTTTTGCTGCTGCTGCTGTTGTTTTTTATTATTATCCTGAGTCAGATCCAAATCTATTTGATTTGATTTGTTAGTTGGTTTTTTTTTTTTTTTTCAGTTCTTTCTAAAAAATGTTTGGAGAAACTGCATCATTTTTTGTTCCAATATCAAGAAATTAATATTCTATCTAACACCATTTTATTTCATAACTTGTATTTACATTGGAGTGGTTAAATAGGTCTGAATTTACTGAAATTTATTCAATCATATAGAGGTTGAAATTATTTTACTAAACATTTAGAAACAGAAACATAATATCACTAAGTATACAGTGATTCAGGCATATAAAATGATAGTTAAGTACATTAAATTGGCTGAATTTCCCCTATACTTAATCAATTACTAGTAGTTTCTTGCTAATTTCCATTTCTAACATGACTCTTAAACACAAAATTTCTAGAGAAAACAGACTTCTTTCTCAGGTCTTGATTTTTCTCTTTCCTCTCTTTCTTTTTTTCTTTAAGATTTTATTTACTTTTTTGACACAGAAAGGGAGAGAGAGAGCACAAGCAGTGGGAGCAGCAGGCAGAGGGAGAACCAGGCTCACTGAGCAGGGAGCCCAATACGGGGCTCCATCCCAGGACCCCGGGATCATGACCTATGCTGAAGGCAGACACTCACCCACTAAGCTGCCCAGGTGCCCCACAGGTCTTGAATTTTCCAAGGAGTTCATATGATTTCAATCAAGTAATTTCAAATTTTGCAAAGCTAATACGTACTGAAATAGATAATGCTAAAGTGTACCATCAAAACAACTGATCCCATTTCAATAAAATATCCTCCTTCTCAGATGAAAGAAAAAAATCTCCCAGTCATGAATTAATTCCAATCTAATTTAATATCCAATCTATATTGGTATATATTTTATGTAAGTGTAACTACTTTTCCTGAAGATTCTCTAAGAAAGGGTTTGAAACTACAATTTAATTTTTCTACCTAAGCTATTCTTGGCATTTGCAGAAAAAGTAATGTCAATAAATTTAGGACAGCCTATTTATATGACTAATTTACTTATTTATAACTCACATTGTTCCAAAAGAACAAAGTCTATAGTGAGGTAGAATCCAACATACTACAGTTGAGATTTACACTGATTATTGTATCTTTTCTGCAAGATTATGAAAGCAGTCAATTGAAGTTTGATTAAGAATTAATTGAAAATTGAGGACTTTCCTCAAATGGCCTCTTAATTATAAGGTGACTGCTACTGGATGCCTTGTCTGAGCAGAAAATAAAATGAGTGAGTATGTGGATGTGGGAAAAACAAACTCATGGTAGAAGCTTACAGTAAAAAGTGCAAAATGTTTTCTGATCTACTCAAGGCATTAAACTGCCCTGTCATTCTTCTGGGGAAAAAAAAGAAATTGTTTTAATAAAACATTTATTTAAAATAAATTTTAAAAATAAAATGAGGGTTTGAAAGTTTGCATTGGGAAAATGCATAAATTCCTAGAAGACATATAAAAGAATATTCATAATGTTTATACATGATAGCCCCAAACTAAAAACAGCCCAAATATCCAAGAATAGTAATATAGGTAAGTGGAGCACCTGGGTGGCTTTGGCTCAGGTCATGATCCCAGGGTCCTGGGATCGAGCCCACACTGGGCTCCCTTCTGGGAGGGGGGGAGTGCTTCTCCCTCTCAAACTCCCCTTGCTTGTGTTCCCTCTCTAGCTGTCTCTCTGTGTCAAATAAATAAATAAAATCTTTTTTAAAAAAAGAGTAATAGAGGTAAGTGATCTATAGTTTACTTTTACAGTGGGATAATATACAGAAATGAGAATATTAAAAATTACCAATATTTAAGGCAATGTGCATGAATCTCATGAAAATAACACTTAATAAATCAGATGTAAAAAGCATGTGTGATTCCATTCATACATAGAAAGTTCAAAAACCTGCACATGATAATGTGAATTAAAAATATCTGTTTTTAGAAGTTATGATATAGGTTCCCCTGAGGGTGAGAGTGAAGTAGGTGAGAGGTGACACGGGAGTGTGGGGGGCATCCAGGATATTGGTTGTGTTCTGCTTACGATCTGGGTGCTGCTTACACAGACATATTCACTTTATGAAAATTCACTTAGCTGTACACTTATAATTTGTGTACTTTTCTGTGTGCAATTAAAAAATGCTTCACAATAAAAAATGACAGTGTAGATTGTTTAATGCCTCCCACTGTAACATCCATCAGTATAATATGCATTTATTGCCTGTGGAAAAGCTTGAGTGTTCTGGACTTCTGAATATACAGCCCATTCTGAATAGGGGGACCATACCATCTACACTGACTAGTTGAGAGCTGAAACAGAATTGGCATCTTCCATTGACCCCTCTCTAAAGAGTCTAATATTTTAATAGACAAAAATACTTCACAGGTGCTGAACCGTCTAGCAAGATCAGAGTTAAGTTCTGTGAAGTGAAAGTTCTCAATTCTTAATTGTTTTTTCTCAGTTGAAGGTGTGAAGAAGATTTTAACCCATGAGTTTTCACAAGTACTGTATTTTGACTCATTGAGTACCTTTCTTAGACAAATTTTTCACAAGATAAAATTCATCAAATAATATCTCTTTGTGTATTTTGATTGGTTTGCCAAACTTAGGTGCTGTGAAATTGTAAGGCTTCTTAATTTCCATTCCTTCCTTTATAGAATATAAATTTATCAAATTAAAAATAGGAACGCAATCAAAAGAGACTTGTACAAGTGGAACTATTCTAAAGCGCAATTACGAAACTAAATCTTAAACACTGCGTAAACTCTCATCATCCAATTTGTTCAGTTCCTCCCTTGCTTTCATGGGGATAAATTTTAATGTCTTCCTGTTTTCCCATTCTATTTTAAATAAAACTTTGATTCAATAAACGCTTCGAAAGCCAAAGTCAATTGGGGTTCTATTTATTTAAGACTTTGACAAAAGATTTCAAATAAATTTTAAACAAAATGTAAACCAAATTTAAAGGGCTGATATACCAAAAGTTTTAAAAAGTATCGTAGTATATGAAGTTGATTCACAAAGTAGACTTCAAAAGCTCATATATGTTTAAAATCAAATTGGCGAAAGAAGTCTAATTCAGAAAGCATACACTGCAAAGCTGAAGTAGTCTTTTGTACTCAACATCTGCTTCATTTCAGAAAAGTTACTTTCCCTTGGGGCGCCTGGGTGGCACAGCGGTTAAGCGTCTGCCTTCGGCTCAGGGCGTGATCCCGGCGTTACGGGATCGAGCCCCACATCAGGCTCCTCTGCTGTGAGCCTGCTTCTTCCTCTCCCACTCCCCCTGCTTGTGTCCCCTCTCTCACTGACTGTCTCTATCTCTGTCAAATAAATAAATAAAATCTTTAAAAAAAAAAGAAAAGAAAAGTTACTTTCCCTGTGTCTGTATAAAAGTAGTTCTACATTTGGACACTTCATCTTCTTTTTGGGTTGGTGTAATAATGCAGCTAGTTTCTGCACTACTATAAAATCAGGTGTTTATCACAGCCAATTCCAAGAACATTTCTATTTCTTAAATTTTGTTGATTGGTAAGAACCTGGTTTTTCCCCCACAATGCGCTCCAGCAAAAACTGGATTCACACTGTCACCTCAAAAAATCATATTTGATTTTGATCATTAATTGAATTTATATTAGCATTCAAGACATCAGATATTTCACCTTTCACCTAAGAAATTTCCTAAAACTTTTTTTAGATTACATGAATTGGATGAAACAATATCACATTTATCAGAATTCATTTTTTTGTTATTCTGAGTATCTGATAACATGTAAAATTTGTGTTATTTAAGTGTTGTTGAAATTCTTCTGTTAATGGAACTAGTATCAGAGCTATTGTTTCATGTTCTGTATGTGCACAAAGAAAGCTTGGAATTAAAAGCAAGAAATTTGATCTAAATACAAAATCAAACTTTACAGAGTAAATTGTAATCATACTTACTGAAGTTGTCTGGGTTCTTAAAATAACTCCTAATTTTTGAAGTAGATGCTGAGACTTTGTAGCACGTTCTGGTCTTCGTGTGTTCAAGGATATCACTGTGGCTCCCATAGTTAAGCGGTAAATAGCAAACATTTCGTGGAAGGTACCTGTTTATCATCAGCTTTCTAGAGAAATTAAAATGCTGCAGGCATTTCACTGGATATAGACTTCTGTTTACTTTAGATTCATTGTTACTGTAAGAGTTTACTGTAAAATAATGTGTTACCAAACCAAAAATATATATATATTTGCAAATTGAGAAAGATTGAAGAAAATCACTGTAGCAAAGGCATCAAGACTTTTCTCTGTTGTAGGGCAGGACTGCTCAACCTCTGATCCCCACATTTATTTTGTCTAAAATTCAAAAGTGTAAGTTTCCCCATTTTCATTAGCTCCATTGATTGGTTGCGAAGTGACCTTAGTGCATCTCCTAGGGTGTAACAGAGACCACAACTGCACTTATTGCTACCCAGCAAGGTCAATAGGACAAAGAATTCCTATCTTACCTAGACTAGAAAGAGTTAGCTGTATCTTGCTGCCTAATTCTGAGACAGCTAACACTCCTGTCCTTGAAAAGTAGATGTTACATATATTTCACTGTCCCCTATCTTCGAGAAGTTTCTCTGGTCATCTTTCAGATTTACACAGTTATAATAAAAACTCTGTTTTCTGTACATGTATCTCCTACCACTAGATCAGACCATGACCAAAGCTGGAGGTACAAATTGTCTACACAATACATCCCATCTTATCTTAATACAATAACATAGTAATATTTCATTGAAAGAAAAACTCTCGGACAGATGCTAAAGTGCATGCAATTCTGGGATACTAGGTGGCAAGTTAAGAAGTCTTTCAAGTTTTTATGTTGGAATTCATGTAATCAGTTCTCAAAGAATGAGGCTTCCCGANGGGGCGCCTGGGTGGCACAACGGGGCGCCTGGGTGGCACAGCGGTTAAGCGTCTGCCTTCGGCTCAGGGCGTGATCCCGGCGTTATGGGATCGAGCCCCACATCAGGCTCCTCTGCTGGGAGCCTGCTTCTTCCTCTCCCACTCCCCCTGCTTGTGTTCCCTCTCTCGCTGGCTGTCTCTATCTGTCAAATAAATAAACAAAATCTTTANGTCTACACAATACATCCCATCTTATCTTAATAACAATAACTAATAGTAATATTTCATTGAAAGAAAAACTCTCGGACAGATGCTAAAGTGCATGCAATTCTGGGATACTAGGTGGCAAGTTAAGAAGTCTTTCAAGTTTTTATGTTGGAATTCATGTAATCAGTTCTCAAAGAATGAGGCTTCCCGATAAGAACTTTTACAGACCAAAATGTAACCCATTGATCCCTATCAATCTCTTTTTTAGCTATTGGAGTAAATCATTACTTTTTCACAGCTCTGCTCAATATGGAAGTGAAAGAGAGGCGCCTGGTTGGCTTAGTCAATTAAGCATCCAACTCCTGGTTTCAGCTCAGGTCATGATCTTGCGGTCGGGATTGAGCCCCATGTTGGGCTCTGCGCTCAGCTCAACACTGAGTCTGCTTCAGGTTCTCTCTCCCTCCCCCTCTGCTTCTCTCCCAGCTCATATGCTCTCTCGCTCTCTCTTCCTCTAAAATAAGTAAATAATAAAATCTTTGAAAAAATATAGACATGAAAGAAAACAAAAGGCACTTTAAAAAGAAAAAAGAAAAAGCAGTCCATAAAAAAACATAAGCAGAGCAGTTTTCAAGTTGACCAACAATTCTAGATGGGTGGTAGGTTAATCGGAAGCCCAGTGAACTTATACTCTTTTTCTTCCATCAGCTAATAAATGCCCCATTGCTTTATTCGATTAAGATTGGCAGCAAATTAATATAATTCACTATTTGATACATAGTTCATTTGATTGCTTCTATGGGTGATAACTCAATGATTCTTTGTTCTCCATTTGGAGCTGGTAGCTTTTCTATTGATTTAATACTTGGTGTTCAATTTTTGCAGACATATGTTGTCTAGGGAAATTCTACAGTATAATACCCCGAATATATCTGTAGTACCTGTGGTTGGAGGAGTCAATAAAACCAACCACCTGTTGATCTTTTACTTAATCTGAATGTGTACATAGTAAAAAAAAAAAAAAGTAGCAGAAATAATTGTCTTCTAATAGAATGGCTCAACCATCAATTATAATTTTTTTGCCTGCGATCTCAACAATCTTATTTGTAATAAAAGCTTTTTTCTTGACACTGGTAATAAATTATTATGTTTTGGGACCCTTGGAAATCACCCCTCTAGTATTTTAAAATATTATAAATTTTAAAAATCATAGTCCTAAGTCATATTGTTCTCTGGAGAAAGAATAAGACTGATTCCCAAAATAGACAACTATTCAAAATATAGTAAGATAATTTTCACATTTTCAAACAATCACTGCTTAATACTCTCATTTCCTCAGCCTGGACTTCTCCATATATGTCCCTTACTGAAATTTAATTTAAGTGATTAAACCAAAACATATTTTGCATCTTTCTTTAATTTTGAAACAGATTTCCATTTCATGGCTGTCATTATGACATGACCAAATTAAACTGTGAATAATTGAATATTTTGTATTGTAATATGGCAGTAACATTGGTTGATCGCCATATAATCATTTGGTTTGCTCAATGTAACCTAGTTATTAAGATGGAAAAATAATTCACAAACTTAGTTAATTTTTTCTAGCAATCTAGAAAACTGATTAAGGCCAGTAATATTTTTAAATTATGACTTTAAATACTATGTATTTTAAATAAACTTTTAGGTAATCCTATTCTATATCTAAATTGCTAAAGGTTACTATAGAAACTGCTGGGGGAGTCATACGGGGAAGCTTCAGGGGGATAGAGGTTCACGAGACTCTTGGGTCAAAGCTCTAATTATGTGATTAATTTATTCTATTACTTGTGGTGAGTCATATTAAGATCATGAGTCTCAACCATAAAATGAGGGGTTGACTATGCTCTCCAAGGTACATTCTAGCTTGATATTTACCAACTGAGGTGTGAAAGAAGAATTGATGTATATCTGAATAAACTCTTAAAGCCTTAGAGTGCTTTTTCCTCCCAATATAATTCTTCTTTATCTGGCTAATTCCTTCTCAACCTCCAGGTCTTAGATGAAATACCATTTCCTGCCCTTTGCCTCCTCTATTACTTTCAAATGAGATCGGTAGGCCTCCTATGTTCTCCTATAGCACCCTGTACTCCCATCAAATAAATTATCAGCCTCAATTAATTGCCTATTTTCTTAAAGACAGGACCAAGTCTAATCCACATTGTATCTCCACCATCTAGGTTAATGATCAGCATTAATAAACACACAATAAATGTGTTGAATGAATTAAAAATTAAAGTCTGTATTTATAAAAGTAGTTTTCACAAGTGTTACTTTAGAAGGGGTACTAAGTACAGTCCAAGTAAAGTGAATAATTTTGCACCAAATGCAAATGAGAAATTTGAATGCTACCTTTATACAGAAAAATAAAAGGATAAAAAAAAAGAAAACTAGGATATATGGCTACTTAATTATACTTCCCTTCAATTTTTGTTGTTGTCACTTTTATGTGAAAGAAAATAAGTGACCAGAAATTTTGTTACATTTGGGCGGACTGAGTGAATGCTTTCTTAGGATATTTCAAATGAACAAAACATATTTACTATTAAAAATGACATGAAGTTATTTTCACCTAGGAGATTTAAATGCATACGTGCAACACTTGCATATTCAGCGTGAAGAGTAAACTAAATCTATTAGAAGTACATAGCACAAAGTTACCTACTTGTTCTTGCCTTCTGAGTAATAAGATGACTAGAAGAATGTATAAAAACAATAAGAAGGCAAAATAATACTGTCTGTCTTTGTGGTAACCACCAAAATTCATAAGGTAGCTACTGTAACCTAATCCATAAATATATCTAGTGGAAGAAAATGTGCTATGGAGCCTAAATATATATTTTGTTCGCTTGTATGCATGTTCACAGTGTTCTTAAAAACCTTCTTTTTTCAATGTATAAAAGATGACAAGGCACCGTGATTCTCCTTGCTCCAACTTCCTTGAAGTGCATTTTTTATAAATCAAAGGTCAAACTCACAGGCTTGTTCAGCACAGAAAATGAAAAGCAAGTTCTAAGAAAACAGGTTAGGGATGTTAAATGCTTCAGGTCATGAGGCACGCCCAAAAGGGATTTCCTAACAAGATTTGGAATACAGAAACAAGGGATGGCACAATGCAAACAAAGTATCCTTAATCAGGAACATTCCTGAAGGAAACTATCTTCACATCATGTAAAAACCTCACATCTAGAGTGGCAATAAATTCTTTTTTTTCCTGAGAACAAAATAAAATAATGTTCTTTTTTAAATTTTTTTTTACATTTTAAAAGATTTATTTATTTATTTATGTGAGAGAGAGAGAGAGAGAGAGATTGCACGTGCGCGAGCATCTGAGCAGGGAAGGGAGAGGAAGCTTGGGAGCAGACAGGCGCTGAGCATGACGCCCAACACAGGGCTTCAAGACCCTAAAATCATGACCTGAGCTGAAACCAAGGGTCAGATGCCTAACTGACTGGGCCCCTCAGGTGCCCTAATGATGTTCTTTTTTAAATAATGTTTTCAAATTTATTCATGTGAGAGGAAGAGAGAGAGACAGAGCAAAAGCAGAGGGAGAGGCAGAGGGAGAAGCAGACTCCCTGCTGAGCAGGGAGCCTGAAGTGGGACTCAATCCCAGGACCTAGAGATCATGACCTGAGCCAAAGGCAGATGCTCAACCATCTGAGCCAACCAGGTGCCCCTGATGTTCTTTTTAGAAGCTGTTTTTAAACTTCACTTTCTCAGGCTCAAAACAACGACATAATTTGCCAAAATTTGAAAAACCTAATAATCCTATAAAGTAGATCTAGATATTGAACTGTCCATATTATCTGAATACGGAGGAACTTGCTAAGGAGTAATACCAGGAAAGTCTGCTGTGCAACCGTACATAACAAGAACCTAATGCAGTTTCTATTATTAAACTTTCTTCAAATGTAAAGGTTATTATTCTAAGTGAGATATGTAGTGAAAGTCTTAATGCTGACCTAGTTTAAGACAATGTAAATTTACTAATTAATAACCAGCTATTTTCCTAATCTTTAAGAAATGTAATATGTAAAGAGGAAGAACTAACTTTTAACTCCTGACTACTCAGATACATCTCTATAAAGTAGGTGAAAACATTTAAGTGCATTTGAGTTTCTACTGGAAAACAAACATAGGCATTAACTATTGAGAGTAACTGCTGTCTAGCAGAAGGAGAATGGGAATGAGAACCAATTCTTGATTTGGAATTTCTGATTTTCACTTGGTTCATGATTTATACTGTTACAGTGCCTCAATTTACTAGCTGTGTGAACTTGAATAAGTTATAAGGTGCTTTTCTCTAAATATCTATCTGACAGTGAAAATAAAACAAATCAACCAATATATAGCAAAAGTCAGCATTCAGTTTTCTCTCTCTTCCCTTAAAGCACTATGCAATTTAAGTGTCTATTAATGAAGCATTAAACCAAAGAATATTATAAATTTCAGTGTTGTAAATGTTCATAAAGTTCTATGAATTCAACTCCATCCTTTCACATACATAATGCAGACCCAGGATAGTTAGGTAACTTGGCCTAAGTCATAAGTACTGCCAGCCAGAAATAAAACTTGTTCTCTAAATTTGTAATCCAGTGCTGTTCCCAACTGTACCTTCTTCAGAGGTTGTACTGTCTTTATAAAATTCCTGCATGCAGCTTCTTATTTAAGCAATGATTCTACCAAACCACACTGTCTTGGAAATGTTCAGATTTTTACGTCCAGTCCTCTCCTTGGTTTACTGAGCAACCGAGTTCAGTCAAAATTATTTATGACCATTTCTTCTTCTCTAATACAGAAATAAAAATGCTCACTATTATAAAGAATCATAAATATTTGCATTCTAGAGCTATGCATTGCATGCATCCACACGTGGTAATGACTGAAAAAAATGAGAAGAGAATAAATGGTCTTCAAGATTGAAATTACAAAACGTCAACGAACTGAAAAAGGACACATTAAGGAAATTCTTTTAGATGAGAGAGCACAAAGTAAAATATGAAATATTATGCAACCGACCTACAAACTTTAAAAAAAAAAAACCTAGACATTGACAGCACACTGACATAAGCTCTTGTTGCAGAAAATCCAGGTTTGAAATACTGCTCTAGGACTACTTATTAGAATATTGAATAATATGTGGGAGGATAGAGAAGGCAGTCTTTTTATTTTTCATCCCACTTAGAGATAAATTAAATTCTCTTCAGGCTGATTTATAGAGTCTACTAGATAAAGCCTTTCCCTAAATTAAAAAAAAAATCAGTCTCTCTACCAGTTATAACACAGAGAAAAGTTCCCATGGGCTGTCCCTTTGCACAAAACTGCCTCAGTTTTTCTTATAGAGAACTCTCTTCCATAAGCAGGACATCATTTTCTAGAAATATAGCTCTCTCTATATTTCTGTTAAGACATAAATCATGAACTAAGTGAAAATATTTAATATCTAAAAGGGATAATACAGAATCCACCATAAAAGGGAAGAATGTTTGAAGAAAGTATTAGAAAACAGGATACCTTCCATTTCTCCACGTTTCTGGATTTGAAGCTGAATTCAAAATATGTGCACTTTTTATGGTGATTAAACGCTAATTTTAATCCGCTAGCATTGGCTGATTAGAAATATGTATTCTGTTCTACATGAAAACTCCTAGCCTTGTTGAGAAGTGGGAATAAATGCAATAAATCATCCTTAAAAGACAGTGGAAATTTTAAAACTTTGAGATCTAATAGTTGGAATTCTAAGTTGAAGCTCAGGTGAATGAGTTAATATTCATTTTTCATGTTAACTTTGTACAAGTGGTTCCTCTCTACACATGTTAGTTTGGAAATGTCTTTTTAATCCAGTAGTAATGTGCTTCCATTATAATAAAATTCTTTTAGGAAGTAATGATTATGAGATGAAACCTCTACTAATTGTCAGGCATGTTTTTTATATTCATCTAATTTTCATCCTCAAAGCAGTCCTATGAGGTTTGTATCATTATTTATATCATATAAAGGAGGAAGTCAAAGCTTAGTGGTAAGTGAATTACTTGCAGAAATAACAGAGTTGGGATGACACCTAGGTCTGTCATTTTGATTTTTTTGTGTATGTGTGATTTAAATTATAATTTAATTCATATGGATATATTAATCTAACAAATTTTCATTTAATTATTTTTAGTATAGTTAGAAAACAAATCTAGTAGCTTTACTGAGTTATAATTGACATAGAACATTGTATAAGTTTGTGTTGATTTGATACATTTCTATATTATAATATGATTACCATCGTAGCTTTGGCTGACACTGCCATATTTTCACATAATTCCATTTCTTTTTTGAGGTGAAGACATTAAAGATCTACTCTCTCAGCGACTTTCAAGTATATAATATAGTCCTATTGCTTATATTCACAATGCTGTATTACTAGATCCCCAGAACTTATTCATCCTCTAACTGGAAGTTTGAACAGTTTGACCAATATCTTGCATTTCCCCCATCCCTCATTCCTGGTAATCACAATTCTACTTTCTATGAGTTCAGCTCTTTTAGATTTCACATATAAGTGAGATTATATGGTATTTGTCTTTTTCCCTCTTATTTTACTTAGCATAGTGGCCTCAAAGTCCATCCATCTCACCTTCCTTCTCATGTCTGAATAATGTTGTATTGCATACATAATAACACATCTTTATCCGTTCATCCATTGTTGAACTGTTAGCTTGTCTCCATATCTTGACTGTAGTGAATGATGCTGCAAAGAACATGAGAGTGCAGGTGTTTCTTCAAGATTCTGTTTTTGTTTCATTTGAATATATACCCAGAAGGGGGATTACTGGGTCATATGGTGTTTTTTTAAAGTTTTTGAGGAATCTTCATACCGTTTTCTATAGTGGCGGCACCAATTTACATTCCCACCAGCCTTGCACAAGTGTTCCCTTTTCTCCACATCCTGGCAAACACTTATCTCTTCTTGGTGATGGGCATCGTAACAGGTGTGAGGTGATAGCTCGTTGTAGTTTTGATATTCATTTCCCTGGTGATTAATGATGCCGAACACTTTTTCATCACCTGTTGGCCATTTGTGTATTTTTTGGGAAAAATGTATATTTAATTCATCTGCCTATTTTCAAAAGTTTATTTTATTTAATTAATTAATTAATTTATTTATTTATTTATGTGTTTACGTGTTTATGTATTTATTTATTTATTTTTCTAATCTCTACACCCAATGTGGTGCATGAACCCATAACCCAGAGATCAAGAGTTGCATGCTCCACTGACAGAGCCAGCCAGGTGCCCCATCTGTCCATTTTTAAATCAGGTTGTTTCTTTGTTATTGACTAGTAGAGTTCTTTGTATATTTTAGACATTGATCTTATCAGAACTATTATATGCAGGGGCGCCTGGGTGGCACAGTGGTTAAGCGTCTGCCTTTGGCTCAGGGCGTGATCCTGGTGTTATGGGATCGAGCCCCACATCAGGCTCTTCTGCTATGAGCCTGCTTCTTCCTCTCCCATTCCCCCTGCTTGTGTTCCCTCTCTCGCTGGCTGCTCTATCTCTGTTGAATAAATAAATAAAATCTTTTTTTTTTTTAAAAACTATTCTTTGCAAATATTGTCTAACATTTCATAGATTGCTTTTTCATATTATTGATTGTTTCCTTTGCTGTGGAGAAGCTTTTTAACTTGATGTAGTCCCACTTACTGCTTTTTGCTTTTGTTGCTTGTGCTTTTGTTGTCACATCCAAAAAACTATTGTCAAGACCAATGTCCTGGAGCTTTCTCTCTAGTTTTCCTATAAGAGTTTTATAATTTCAAGTCTTATGTTTAAGTCCTTTAGTCTATTTTGAGTTAATTTTTGTGAGTGGTGTAAAACAGGCATTCAATTTCATTTTTCTGCATATGCTTACCCAGTCCTCCCAACACCATCTATCAAAGAGACTATCTCTTTCCCATTGCAGATTCTTGGTTCTCTCGTGAAATATTACTTGACTATATACATGGAGATCTCTTTTTGGGCTTTTGATTCTTTTGTTTCTCTTGCCTGTTTTTATGTAAGTACCATATTGTTTTGCTTACTATAGCTTCGTAGTATAGTTTGAAATCAGGAAGTGTGATGCTTCCGGCTTTGCTCTTTTTCAGGATTGCTTTCCTAGCCAAGGTCTTTTGTGATTCCATATGAATTTTAGGATTATGTTTTCTATTTCTATGAAAAGTCCCCTTTGGGATTTTGATAAGGATTGTATTGAATCTATAGATGATTTCGGGTAGTTCTTCCGAGCAATATGGGAATTCTCTCATCAATCTCTTTTTGTCTTAGTTTAATTCTCTGAAAAAATGAGGATCTAATAATACCTAATTTTAAAATTATTTGTGTAAAATGCTTAGAGTCATTCTTACTATGCAGTCTACTCTTTATAAAGGTTATTTTTCTCTAATTTAGAAATATAAACAGCTTTCTCTGAGTTGGATAAAATTTAAAGTAATGCAGAGTAAATAAATTAAAAAGTAATTTTTGGGAGGATGCCTAGGTGACTCAGTTGGTTAAACATCAAACTCTTGATTTTGGCTCAGGTCATGATCTCAGAATTGTGAGTTTGACCCTCACATCAGGCTCCATGGAGCCTTCTTAAGATTCTCTCCCTCTCCCTCTGCTCCTCTTTCCCGCCCCCCTAAACCAACCAAACAAATAAATAATAAATAAAATAAAATAAAAAGTAGTTTTTTTTGATGAACAAACAAGTTGTAAAAATCTAACCTTACCACTCCCAATACATTTAAGTAATTTTCTAATGAAAATTATTACAATGTGGCCCAAAGCCTGTGATGCCAAAACATGGATTTTTATAGATCTTATCTTTCCAGAAATAGACCTTCGCTTAGCTGTATACCAGAACTTGTCTTAATGTATGGAAAGTTCTACATTTTATTGGTTATATTGCTATAAACTGTAAAGCTTCAATAGGAATGATTAGACTGCTTGTTTTATAATAGCATACTCTAATTATTGCAAGTGAAATAATTTATATTATTGAAAAATACAAAAGTAAAATAATCAAAACTAAAATCAAACAGAAGCTGAAAATACAGAAAAGGGAATTTTAGAAGGAAATCATGATAAAACGGTGACTTTACAGTTAATCCTGGACATTTAAATTGCAATGACAACAAGCTTCTGGCTTGTTGTTAAGCTTTCTGCCCCAAATGTGCCAACAAAAAACTCACCAAGAGAAACTTACCTTCCCAAAAGTCCCCTTATGAAGCTCCCTTAAAATAAAGAAATAACCTGGGCCTCAATGCCTAAGCTGAACCTTTAGAGCAATTTTTAGCTAGCACAATTTCCACAAAAAATTCTTGCGTGGCTTTAATTGATTTGTTAATGACAATATAGGACACATACTTTATATTTTAATATAATGTATTATTTTGTAAACTACATTATATTCAGTGTAGATTGTATTTTTATCCTTCTTTCTATTCTTTTCAATAGGGTGAGCCAAACCCTAAAGAAAGAAGTTTCTGTATTAACTATTCTCATAAAAAGGAAGACAAGATGTCTTTTTTTTTTCGCCTTTGGGATAACTTACAGAATTTTCTTCTGTCTTCTAGAAAGAAGTCTTCTATTCCATTCCTAACCTGTGACTATAAATATAAAAACTGACACCTTTTGACAACTCAACAGAAGCATAAGTTAAAACTTTTCCTGAGAAAGCATCAATAAGTAAATAAAAGATGCTAATAGAAATAAAATTAAAAATTAAACTGTTGAAATATAAATATATACCATAGTTTACTTAGTAGTATCGTACCAACCTCCTGATTTTGATGATTGCATTATGGTCATGTAAGATATTATCATTGGGGAAAGGTAGGTAAAGGGCACATGGAACTCCATATTATTTTTACAACTTCCATGTAGACTTTAACATTATTTCAGAATAAAAAGGTTTTGTTTTCAATCCAAATATGGTAGAAAGGTAATATCCTTGAAATTAGAATATTTTTCCCCTAGGATCACTTAGTCCACATGTTAGGATGAAGTCATGAAGCACTGTCATATTCATAATTTCCAACACACAGCTCTCTGTTGCAGCCAAACCGCCCTGTTGATACTGTAATTAATTGTGCTGAATGTAGGAGAGAAATGACATACCTGGAAAACTTCTAGAGTATTCCCTTATTGTGTTTAGCTCTCAAAAATAATCAGGTGGTCCAGAATATCTCCCTAAAATACTTTGGGTAGTGTAGCACAATGGTGTTTCCTTAACAAAGCTTTTAAATCCATGTTTCATTCTTCTGCCTCTGAAATAAACTTATTACATTAAAATTACCTCCCATTGAGAAGGCATTAAAAGGATCTTTATAGTGCATCATTCTTTCCAAAACACTTTTATCAATGTGTATGCCAAGAACAAGGGCCATTTTATGGAATATATATATGTAATAGAATATATGGAATATATGGAATATATTGGAATGTATATGGAATACATGGAATATATATATACGTATATAATTATGTATATATATGTATACATAAAATCATTTTACAAACTCTAAAGCAAAATCCCCATAAAGATACTGTGATCATCTGTTTGAATCACTCTAACAAAGTCTTCAGAATGCTTCTGAATGAGAAGAGATGAAAGTGTATGGCCTCTTACTGATGGTAGATAAGGCTTTGCAGTAGCTAGATGAAATTAGACAACCCTCAGTATGTCTGAATCTCCGTTTCCTATGAAAATAGGGATAAAGAATTGGGAATTGTGAAGATTTTTGTTACGTAATTATCTTAAATTGTCTAGGACAATTATTAGCATATATAAGAAACTTGCATACAATGTTTCATTCCCCACCCTCCCTACAAAAGACAGAAATTAAATTATCCTTTGACAAGTGACTGCAACATTCCTTGAGAGAATGTGTCCTGTCCAATATTAAGCTTCAGCTTCTACAGTTATTTGGAGATAATGTCTTGACTATTTTTGCATTTACTATGTAAGGATTAACAGAAGCCCTGAAGTTCTGAAGATGAGATCCACAGACTATAAGTAACCCAGAAAGCATTTCCTGTTATTTTAGCTATACAGTAATACATTATATTGATTTGAATTTTTATTATCCTGAATTGTTTTTAACATAACACAGCTTTCACTGTGTAACAAAACTCAACGGGAATGTACCAGCTTCTGATTATCGCAGCGTTTAGCACAGTGCTTGACACATAATGCTCAGAAATGTTTGTGGGATGAATAAATGATGAATGAATGAAATACTTTTCTAATGAGATTTATGAAAAAAATAGTTTACTGATTCAATGTATTTCTTTTATGCAGCTATAAGAACAAGTCAGACGTAATTATTAGGATATGTTGTGCAGTTTTATAGAAAAGTTTCAGAACATCATTGAACAGGCCATCATTTGAATCTAGACCACATCTGCTTAAATTTACAGTAACCTCCTTTTGTGTGGTTCTAGGTGATTAACTTATACACACAGATGCTGCTAATAGAAGTATGTGCTAAGGACAGTGCTCAAAAGGAAACCATTTGCTCAGTTATCAATGAATCTTTTTAAAGAGTGACAGAATTAGAATGCCTTATGTAAGAATGTGGAATTCAACACCAAATGCTTGCTAAAGAAATGCATTTTCTGTGTGAGTAAGTAATGAAATATTAAGATTCATCCATTCTTTCTCAAGATCTCCAGCATCAGTCTTTTATCCCTACTTGCTCCTGGGTACCACAGCTGTTCCGATGCCTGGGTAAAACCAAAGCTTGCATCGTGAGGACCCGCCCACTGCAGTCTTCAGTTGCTGCTTGCTCAAGTGTCAGTCTCTCCATCATAGGACATGGCAGCTGTCCCCAGTATATAATCACCAAGTGACATGATGTCTACAATGAGTCCTATCATGTCTTGTAGTTCTATTAGCCCTAGTCACCAACAGAAACTTACACCTGTGCCCCTTTCTGGTCAGCAGCATTCCCTCTGTTGCTATAATAGGCTAATTAGTAGTACTCATGATTGAACTTAATGTAAATGGACTCATACAGTACATACTCTTATGTCTGGCTTCTTTCCTTTTGCCAGACAAAAGAAGTTTGATATCTATTACTCTGTTGTATCAATAGCTTAATCCTTTTATATTGAGAGGTAGTCCATGTTCTGAATGCACTTCAATTTGCATATACATTTTCCTATTGTTAGACATTTGCATTGTTTCGAGTGTTTGGCTATTGTGAATAAAGATACTATTAACATTCTCTAATAGGTTTTTGTGGACATACGTTTTTCAATTCTCTAATAAATGCCTGTTCAAGGTGGCACATATTTAATTAGTCTTCAGTTATTTTAGTCTTCAGTTATTTTATATAGCAGTTACATCCTCCATTAGAAATGTTTGTCAATCTTTGTATATAGTTATATAAAGAGAGAGAGAGAGAAAATATATAAATATATATATGTATATATAAATATAATATACATAAATATATAAATTTTTCCCTCCCTGTATGTAATTTGCCCCTCATGTCTTTAATGTAATCGTTTCATAAGACAATTTAAATTTTGGTCTAGTTCAAATTTTCATTTTTTTGTGACTAGTACTTTATGATTCCTTCCAAAGAAATATTTACCTACCCCAAGTTTGTGAAGTTTGTGAAAGTTTTCTCCTATGATTTCTTCAAGAATTTTTGTAGCTTTAACAGTTATATTTAGATCTTTGAACCACCTGTAGTTCATGGTAGTGTATGCTATGAGGTATGAGTTTAAGTGTATTTTGTTTTATCTCAAAAGACAGTTTGTGCACGATTTGTTCAAAGGATTTATTTTCTTGTTTGTTGCTTTGGTTGAACATCAACTGACTGTATAAGTTATCAGTATATCTTCAAACTCTCCATTCTGGTCCGCTCATCTATATTTCTAGCTTTAGCTATTCTATTATGATAAACATAATATTAAAGTAAGACTTAAAATCAGGAAGCGCAGTTCCTCCAAATTTTTTATCCTATATGATTGTTTAGTTTATTACAGATCTTTTGCATTCCCTTATAAGTTTTAGGATCAGTTTGTTAATAGCTACAACAAAGGCAGATGAAATTTGGACCAAAGGTGCCGGGAGTTTATACATCAGTTTGAGGATAAGGGAAATTCTAGTATCAACTTGTCTTTGCAATATGTTATAGTTTTTAGTGTAGAGGTCTTGCATGTCATCTGTTGCATTTGTTAAATTACTTCCTGATTATCTTAAGTTTTCTTGATGTTATTGCAAATAAATATTTGTATTTTAATTTTATTTAATTGTTTTCAATTAACATATAGAAATACAATTAATTTCTATATATTACCTTGTATGCAATGAACTTTCTGAATTTTCTTATTAGTTCTAGTAATATTTTGATAGATTTCCTAGGAGTTTCTTTGGAAATAATTAACTATGAACAAATATAGTTTTAGTTCATTAATTTCAATCTTTATTTCAGTTTGGTAATTTGTGTCTTCCTTTTTTTTTTGTAGGTAAATATGGAAAATTTTTTAACCTTTAGAAAGAACCAAATTATGTCTTTTTAAAATTTTTGTTTACCATTTTTCTGTTTGTTTTTTTTTATTTCATTGCTTTCTGCTCTTATACTATTTTTTAATACCTTTTACTCTGGGTTTAATTTACTTTTCCTTTCTTTGTGTCTTAAAAACCTAGAATTATTGCTTTAGTAATTTTTTTCTTCATATAGGCATTTAAAAGTATAAATTTCTAAGAAATGCTTTTGCTGTATCCTCTAATTTTTAATGTGCTATGTTTTCATAATTATTCAGTGAAAATATTTTCCTACTTCTTGGTGATTTTTCAAAAATTCATGGTTTACTTACAGGAGTGTACTTAATTTCCAAATATTTGCATATTTTCTAGATACTTTACTCTCATTGGTTACTAACTTAATTCTATGATAGTTTTAGATCAGAATTTGTAAGATTTTTCTTCTAAAGATTTTATTTATTTATTTGGGGGGGAGCAAGCTGGGGGAGGGGCAGAAGGGGAGGAGGGGGAGAGAGAGAATCCTGAGCAGATTTCCGCGCTAAGCACAGAGCCTGACCTAGGGCTTGATCTCATGACCCTGAGATCATGACCTGAGCCGAAACCAAGAGCCAGTTGCTTAACCAACTGAGCCACCCAGGCGCCCCAGAATTTATAAGATTTTAATCTTGAGTTAGGTTTATTTTATAGCCAAGCAGATGTTTACCTTGGGGAACATGCACAAAGTTTACGGATTTTGCCTTTGTTGCGGTCATATTCTAATAATGTCAATTAGGTCAAGATGTTTAACAAAGGTGTTCAAATTTTCTTAATCATTACTTATTTTTTTTCTGTGGACCTTTCCTGGATCCACAGGTTCCTATATCCATATGTCTGTTACATGTGTCAGCTTTAATGTCTAAAAGATATTCCAGACTTCACAAAGGAAACTTTGCCCAAATATGTCCCCCCACCAAGTCTCTGCTAATACAGTAAGTCCCACCAGCGGCCATCCCTTTGTCCTTTGCTCAGGTCAAACACTAAGAATAATCTTTTATTTCTCTTTTCAACCCATTAGTGAATTCCATTCTACCCCAAACATATTAAATCTGACATTTTATTGTCATATTGATATTTACACAAATATCAACTCTTCAGAGGAACCTTCCTTGGCTTCTCAAATTCATGTACTGCTCACCATCACTTCCTCCATATTATGCTATTTTATCTTTTTCATGACCCTTTTATTCCCTGAAACTATTTTATTTAGTTATTTATGTATTCCTTATCTTCCTCATTCCTGGAAAGTAATATCAGGGGAGGAGTTGGATAAGTTCTGTTCAGTGCGCCTGTTGTATACCTTCTCGCTTGTATGGTGCCTGATACGTAGTATCTAGCCAATAAATATTGATTGATTGAATGACTCCATCTCTCTGAGTTTAGAAAGAAGACCCAGGCATTTGGTTTGATTATCAATGATAAATATTCAGATTTCACTAGATATGTGGCTTTCTCATAGAAAGCCATGAATGGGAAGATTCCTGCAAGTCATTCACTTTTTAAATAACCCTCACTTTTTCTTTTTTATTTAAATCCCTTCACTATATTCTAAATCAGTTCCTCCTGTCTCAACCCAGTATATGAAGAACAGCTGCCTGCCTTTGTCATTCAAAAACCATCATAGGGGCGCCTGGGTGGCACAGCGGTTAAGCGTCTGCCTTCGGCTCAGGGCGTGATCCCAGTGTTCTGGGATCGAGCCCCACATCAGGCTCCTCCGCTATGAGCCTGCTTCTTCCTCTCCCACTCCCCCTGCTTGTGTTCCCTCTCTCGCTGGCTGTCTCTATCTCTGTAGAATAAATTAAAAAAAAATCTTTAAAAAAAAAANTTTGTCATTCAAAAACCATCATAAAGTTAGGCCTCTTTCTTCTTTCCAAACTAAATAATTCTGCCATTTTTTAAAAAAACTCCTGCCCATTTTTAACACTTCATAAAGTTCTGTATGCCTACCCTTGAAAATTTGCCGCCTTATCCAACTGAACTTTTTGCCATATGCAAATGTGTCTGTGCTGTCCAATACAGCAACCCCTAGCCATATGTGTGTAATGACCACTTGAAATGTGAGGAACTGAGTGACTGAATTTTAAAATTTTATTTAATTTTAATTAATTGAAATTTAAATATCTAATATAGCTAGTGGCCACTGAATTAACACGGTTCTTTTGAAAATTGTGAAATATTCTGTACACTCGGAGGCAGAAGCATATTTTACTCATTAGTCGGTGACCCATATTAAATATGAAATAGGATATTATTTTTAAGTTTTGGGGGGAAACATGTTCCGACACATTATTTAAAACAAATTTTGAATTTAGATTGTCTTAAACTTGACTTTAATTATAAAATTGATATTAGAACATTTATTAGCTATATAAAAATCTTTTTGCTTATGGAGGAAGCTGACATTAAGAATCTTGATTTATGTATTATAAAAACTTCTATGATGTTCCTCATATATGGTGATACCTTCTTGATGAGGTGAAATATATAGAACTATTTGGTTTTCCTAATTTCTTTAAAAGATTTTATTTATTTATTTGAGAGAGAGAGAGAACACAAGCAGAGAGAAGGGGCAGAGGGAGAAGGAGAGGGAAGAGCAGACTCCCCCCTGCTGAGCAGGGAGCCCTGCATGGGACTTGATCCCAGGACCCTTGGATCATGACCTGAACCAAAAGCAGACACTCAACCAACTGAGCCACCCAGGTGCCCCCAGTTTTCCTAACTTTTTGAAATAAATGCCATTCAGACTAGATTTTCCTCAGACACCATTTAATGATGCTATGTTTAAACTTCTTAACACTAATGAAACCCCTTGATGCTATACTTATTTTCAATGTCAAGGTGAGGGATGCGTATTAATTAGAGACAGCTGGAGGCATTTAAAAGTCAACCTCACATATCTGGGTGATGATTATGTCATGATATCCAGTGTGCTTTCTGATTGAAATAACTGTAAGCAATATTTATGACAAATTTAGTATCAAACACATTTTTCCGTTTCTGAATTCTTATGTTATATCCTCGCTTTTGATTTGGGGGATTAAAATGAGCATTACTTTTATTTTGTTTTTTACAAATAAAAAATGTCTTGGCTTAAGAAATGAATGTCTATATTTGCTAGCTTATTTAATTGAGCTCGGCAAAACACTCAGGTTCCAAAACTCATTTATGCTCAGTAAATTGGAAATGAAATATAAAACCAATGTCTTTTACATTGAAATTTTGGTACTGCTGCTAGTCACAAAGCATGCTTGTAGCTTGTACATTTCTATACCACTTCTAATACCTTAGCTTTATTTAGGACAGGGATTAAAAAAAAAATAAGGTCAGTAAAAGCCTTCCAGATGTCATCTGTGTTATATCTTCCCTAAATAGGAAGCAGAACATATGGTTCACGAAATAAAGGGAACGGTGGACCATCATATTTTTAGGATTCCTTGAATATACCATCCCAAACCCTCTTTTATTTTCTTTTCCCCCTCTTCATGGAATTAGCTATTGAATATACCATCCCAAAATCTATTTTCCTTTCCCCCTCTTCATGGAATTAGCGATTTCTGACTCAATATGGCAAAAGTATAATTTTTAAAGAAAATCAGTAATAAATGAGCTAGTGCTTCAGTAGCATTGAAATATCATTTAAATTTCTCATCCAAGCTCTGGAATGTTAATAAGTTAGGGGTAACACATTTTACAACCATGTCTCTTTCAACCTCTCTCTGTCTCTCTCCATGTGACACACACATACACACATGCAGACGCATGTAATAAGGATCTCCGCTTTAGCAAAAGTCAGTCTACTTACATAGTATCTAATATGCTCTTCACCTTTTGTTAGTACAAATTAAAATAAACCCTCAATAAAATAAATATGCAGTGTTGTTGTTTTGTAGAGTAAGGTCTTCATATGGGCAGGATATGAAGACAGTACAGAAGGTGGTATTGTTCAAAAGCTACAAATTTCATTAGTGCTATGACAGCTGAAAACTGACCTTGGTGCTCATAAATGTGAGACATTTTTCACCTCCCTTCTTTAATGATGCATGCAAATGCTATTTCATGTGTTGTGATGAATAGTAAACATGCCAACAACTATGTTCACCACTGTCAACGGTGAAAATAAGAGATTTACTAGAATGTTTTCCCCATGAAAGTTCCAGATTTAATTGAATGAAATCCATTAGGAAGTGTACCAAAGGCCTCACAGAAGAAAGGGGTAACTAATGACATATATATGGTGTATAGTTTTATATATATAGTTGATGAGGTAAAAAAAAATAGCCCTAGTATATATATAGATATCTATCTATATACACACACACACACATACACACATGCTCAAAAAAATATAAAAATATATTTTTTTAATCTAGGAATTGAGAATTTGCAAATACCAGCATCTTTTTTATGCACCAGTACATGGCATGGCATAGTCTTTTCTCTATCCTGCTATTCTACACACACACACACACACACACCATCCTCATTTATGAAGTCTTCTCTTGCTGTAGTTCTTACATTTTTTGACTCATAGAGTTCTCATATGGATCTTTCTTTGTATACAGATCTTATGTTTTCACATCTTTCCTGAAGCTTGAACAGGCACCAGTCTCTTCAGGATCTGGAGAGAGAAGGCTTCCCAGTGTTCCACTACATGTGGTACACTCAACAAAGGTTTGTTGAGCTGTAATCTTGTATCTCCTAGATGAATCAAACTACTACATTTTCCTCCAGACTTTTACCCTAAAAGTTCTGAGGAGCAGAAACTGAAAGATAAGTTTTTTTTCTTTCTTTATTTGGTAAATTTTATTCTATAATATTTAGCTTCCATATTGTTAGTCTCAAATATATTTTTAAAAGCAGAAAAAATTTAGACCCTGTAGTATATTTACATTTTATTAAGCAGAAACAGGTGTTAAATGATACCATCCTGAAAATTGAAATAATATAGACATTAGCTAGTAAAAACCAATGAAGTATTTAAATCACTCACTCCCAAGAGATTTATCTTTTTTCCTAAAATTTAGGTTGACTTTGTCTTTATTAGTCCTGCCAAAGGTTTGTTGATCATATTCATCTTTTCAGTGAACCAACTTTTGGCTTTGCTGAAGCTCTTTATTCCATTTTTTCTTTCTATTTCATTAAGTTCTGTTCAAAATCACATTATGTCATTTCTTTTACTGTATGGTTATTGTGATTTTTTTCTGACTTTTTAAGGTGAAATTTTAATTGATTAATTTTCAGATTGTTTTGCCTTGTTTCCTTTTTTCCCCCTTTTCACAAATTAAAATAAAAAATATTAGCAAAATGGAAACAAATGCGGGAGCTTAAATATATTTGTTACATGACTTTGGGAAGGAGAGAAGATCAATCTAATATAAACAAACACAACATGTAACTGAAAACATAGGCAAAAACAGTCCAATGATTAGACATAGGCGTGTGCAAATGTAAATGAATCTATACAAACATAATAATTAGGGAAAAAATAAAAACATCAAAAAACCCTTCAAAGAAACAGAATTTAAAAGGGCCTCAAAGATAGACAAGGCAAGAAGCAACAATTGTTGGAGAGCATGTGGAGAAAGGGGCCCTCCCACATTGTTGGTGGGAATGCAAGTTGGTACAGCCACTATGGAAAACAGTGTGGAGGTCCCTTAAAAAGTTAAAAATTGAACTACCCTATGACCCAGCCATTGCACTACTGGGTGTTTACCCCAAAGATACAGACGTAGTAAAGAGAAGGGCCATATGCACCCCAATGTTCATAGCTGCATTGTCCACAATAGCCAAATCATGGAAGGAGCCGAGATGCCCTTCAACAGATGACTGGATTAAGAAGCTGTGGTCCATATATACAATGGAATATTACTCAGCTATCAGAAAGAACGAATTCTCAACATTTGCTGCAACATGGACGGCACTGGAGGAGATAATGCTAAGTGAAATAAGTCAAGCAGAGAAAGACAATTATCATATGATTTCTCTCATCTATGGAACATAAGAACTAGGATGATCGGTAGGGGAAGAAAGGGATAAAGAAAAGGGGGGTAATCAGAAGGGGGAATGAAACATGAGAGACTATGGACTATGAGAAACAAACTGAAGACTTCAGAGGGGAGGGGGTGGGGGAATGGGATAGACTGGTGATGGGTAGTAAGGAGGGCACGTATTGCATGGTGCACTGGGTGTTATACGCAACTAATGAAGCATCAAACTTTACATCGGAATCCGGGGATGTACTGTATGGTGATTAACATAATATAATAAAATAAAAAAACAAAAAAACAAAAAAACAAAAAAAAAATAAAAGGGCCTCAAATTTTTATTCCACGATAATAAATGCCAAAAGACAAAAAAATAAAACATCTGGTATTTGAAAATCTTTTTATTCATTTTATAATCAGAAAAACACTATTTTACATGTAATGTGAATATAACAAAGAATGATAACAATGAGCAGAATGAATAGTATAAATAGCACAGGTGTAGTGATACAAAATAAACTCTTCTACTAGTTTAGGCTGGAGATAAAAAGACCAAAACTATTTATAATTAGTAAATATGGGAAGGAAAAAACAAGTTTGAGAGTCACTGTATATCCTGAAGTAGTGTCATATGGCATATTAGGGTTAGCCAGAATCTTAAATTATGGATCACTTAATCTCAGCTTACCATATGGGAAATGGGACAATTACACCAAGCCCACAAGATTATGTAAAGTAATACTGTTATTTCCTTACATATCTATTTCCTCTCCATTTGACGAGATAATTTGTGGGAGGAAGCAGTGTAAACTTCCAATTATATTCCAATATCAGGTATTATATATGATTGCTTTTATTGCTAAAGGTGAACCAAGAGAATCTGGCAACTCCTTTTATCTAGAAAGGAAAGAAGAGGAAACTCAAAAATTACCCAGGGTCCTAGGTCTAAATAACTAGAACAATGGCACTGTTTCGAAGAAAGCCTGAGCTTACCATTTATTTACTTTTTGAATTCAGATCTATGTTCAAGGTATTACTAACAAAATGTGGATATATGAAAAAGAGGCAGAATTAGAGGAGCAAAACAATTCATTATACTATGGATGTGCTAACACTGAGGGCATTTTGTGCTAGAACATTTTAGTGGAGGTGGAAATGCTGAAGGTAAGCAAGCAACCATACACTGAAATGTGGAGCTTGAAAGACAACTTGGATTTTCATTACACTGCCACAGAATTTTTAAAGGTCATCATTATTTAAAGATTTATTCCACCTCCTCACTTTTTAGGTACAAAGTTTAGGTAAAACAACAGATCTAGAGATAAATACAAGATACTTAAAGACTGAATGAAACAAGATGAATAAAATACAGTTTCTTGTTAGTTTAAGTCTTGAAGTTAGATTTTTTGTTGTTGTTGTTTGTTTTGGGGAGACCATGCAAAGTGAAAATAGAAAATCGGGATTTAATATTAGGCAAACTTGATCAGGCAGTTCAGTAAAATAATAACATGGAAAATAAAATGAAGCAGTTATAGAGGTTGGAGTACAACCAGTACCTTGTAATAGACAAGATGAGGCAGCAGAGTTGCAAATGGGTGCTCAATAGGACCAATAATAGGAAATTCAAGGAGAAAGAGAATATTACATAAAAAAAACTAATTTGGAACAAGGAAATCATTGGCAGCCTTCAAGAGAACAAACAGAATATGAAATTTAAAAAAAAACTTTAATTTTGGATCAAGGAAATCATTGGCAGCCTTCGAGAGAACAATTTCAGAAGAGCGGTGATGACAGAAGACAGCTGGCGGGCAGTTAAGGCAGTGGGGGAATGGAGAAGAAACAAAGGCATCAATCCTTGAAGAGACATGGATAATTTTTTAGATTGGTGATCTCAGGGCCTATCACAGTCCCTGGCATTTAGTAGGAATACCGAAAGCATTTTGAGATTAATTGAATTTGAGTGTGAGAATTCAAGATGCTGGTTAAAGGTTAGGAATGCAGAAAAATTGTTAGGTACCAGAGTGGGTTAGGGCCACAGAAATGATAGGAGTTATTCTTTTTTTTTTTTTTTTTAAGATTTTCTTTATTTATTTGACAGAGACAGCGAGAGAGGGAACACAAGTAAGGGGAGTGTGAGAGAGAGAAGCCCCCACCCCCCAGCAGGAGCCCAATGCGGGGCTTGATCCCAGGACCCTGGGATCATGACCTGAGCTGAAGGCAGATGTTTAATGGCTGAGCCACCCAGGCACCCCGATAGGAGTCATTCTTGACATAGACTTGGGATTTTGATTTGGTTGTTGATAGATCAGAGTATTGTTGCATAAGGAGTCTCAAAGATTCAGGCTAACAATGATGTAAAGACCAAAGTTTCCAACAATCGTCTGGACAACAGGTGGGAGGATTCCCTCAAAATGGTATTACGCTAGTCTTCTCCATCTAGTAAATTCCTTATACCCTTCTTCTGCACTAAAGCCAATCCCTAGGCGGGAACAGAAAAGACAAGACTTAGAGATAACAGAAAGATGGTACACTTCTTGGGAATTGAGTTCAAACAGAGAAAAAGAGAAGCAGAAACAAAATTTGTAGTCAGTAGAAGAAAGTTTGTGCTAAGAGGGGGTTTTACGGTTGGTACTCAGATCTACAAAAAATCAGGGAGAAATGGAATGCAAATATAAGATGAAACACTAGCTCTGAAAGAAGCCTTTCTTCCTGGAGCTAAAGACGAAAAACAAGAAGAAAGTTATAGAAGAAAAGTTATCAAGTTGATGATGAGGAAAAATGCTGAATTCATATCAGAAAAGTAAATCTTCTTGAAGAACAAAATATTGGGTCATCTTATGAAAGACGCGTCAAAAAAGAGTAACAAAATTGAAGATGTCAGAGCAGAGTTGTTCCTGTGGAAGATTCATAAAGTAAACAGCAAAAGAAAAATTACATATTTTCCCATCATTAAAATAATGGGCTAGGAACTATTTTGTATTGTGAATCACATATCATGACAAGTGGACAAAGAAAAGTGAGAATGATCCAAGAAACGATAGTAAAGCACATCATATTTGAGTTAGCCATGTCAAATTAAGTCATAATAGCTGAATGACCTCTTGCCTTCATCTGGCTTGTTCTTCAATATCCAGTATTTAAGGTTTTCATACTATTGTCTATCAGGGCAGCTGTTAATTAAGCTTTCTACATGTGGTTTATTTATGGGCCACAGACTTCCAAATATGAAAGCATTGCTATTCTGGTAGTTCTCAACAGATCAACTTTTCAGAAAGAATAGACTAGACTAGGAAAGTATTCCCAGTCATCCATGTGACAAAACTATGATATATAGTTTTAGATCCTTATCTCAAAAAATCTTACTATGACACATTTTACACACAAGTTCAACATCTGTCAAGTGAGGGCCTAATTGTAATCAAAAGGACTGTGTTGTTTTAAAATTTATGTCAAACTTTCAACTTGCTATTCTAAGTATTTTTTTCCCTTTGCTGATGCTAAGTTTCTTTCAATATATTCTTAGTGTCTTAGTTCTCAATAACTGTTAAGCAGGAATTGACACTATTTTGTTATCATGCTTCTCCAATTCTTTAGTTTTAGGTATTTTATTGTTTTGTCTTTTTTTTTTAATTACAGATTCAATGATATTTGCACCTCAGTGCTAGGTATGGAAGATCAATAGCACATAAAAATACTCAGAATTCCAGACCACATGGATCTGTGTAGTAGGAGAGATGGAGAATAATAGCGTAATAATACAGTCCTATTTACATTGAGTAATTAGAGGCGAATAATATCATAAATTTCCTCTTGATCTCCTAAAAAGATGGTAAAGAGAACATAGAAACTACAATGGGTAATCATATCATAAATAGTATATATGATATACAACATCTAAAACTATATAAACGAATAACTATAATATGGTTAATAATTATACATAAGTGACGTATAACTCTATTAAGTTTACATGTATATTTATTCCATTTATAAGATAGCTAATTGTACATATAGCTATGTATATGTATTATATAACTGGTATAATAGATAAAATAATGTTATGTATATATAGGTATGCATATTATTTACATAGACCTCTATAACATTAATTTAGCCTAAATTGTGAAATTTATTAGGATCTTTAGCTTAATCTGTATATAAATATTTCTGGTGAGAACATCCATTTCTACCTTTTACCCAGATTGAAATATTGTCCAAATCTCAACAGTAGTTTGATTCTTCATCAGGCTATTCTTTTTTTTTTTTAAGATTTTATTTATTTATTTGACAGAGAGACAGCCAGCGAGAGAGGGAACACAAGCAGGGGGAGTAGGAGAGGAAGAAGCAGGCTGCCAGTGGAGGAGCCCGATGTGGGACTCGATCTCGGAACGCCAGGATCACGCCCTGAGCCGAAGGCAGACACTTAACAACTGTGACTGCGCTACCCAGGCGCCCCATTCATCAGGCTATTCTTATCCAGCATCCTGAGGCTTTGCCTCTTGCTGCTTTTATCATTGTTAGACAACAAAATGCCACCCTTACTGTCACTAATTTCAGAACCAGCTGCTTTAGCATATGTTCCCTACATGCAGAAGGTGCCCTGCACATTTTTCACCCATAGACATCAACACCAACATGTCACTCCTGTGCAGAGACACGTAAATAAATGTAAATGTTTGGCAGAACAGGTCCACCTGTTCCAAACCCACCTCGTATCTTTTTTTTTAAGATTTTATTTATTTATTTGAGGGAGTGAGGGAGAGAGTGCGTGTGAGAGCAGGAGTGGGGGGGGGAGGTGGTGGAGAGGGAGAAGCGGGCTCCCTGCTTAGGGGGCACCCTGGGATGATGACCTGAGCAGAAGGCAGACACTCAACAGACTGAGCCACCAGGCGCCCCACCCACCTCCTATCTTCTGCAACTTCTTCTTATAATATACTCTCATACTTTCCTGCCTTTTCTTCTTTAATTCTTTTACAATGTTAGCACTTCAATAATACTATTCTTTTTAAATTGCTGGCTTTACTTTATCTCTGTTTCATACTCTTCAATTCTTAAGAACGTTCATCTTGGAGATAGGTTATCTTCAAAGAGTCAACTTATCTGAATCCCAGATTCTTCAGCCAGTAAAATGTAGATAGAGATATCACCTCTGGAGAATATTGTGAGGATTAAATTGAATAATGTGTATGACCTTAGGATAATGTTCACCATTATGGTTATGGTGACTATCTAGATTTAATATCAGTATGGAGCTTCCTCTAGACTTCCAAACAGCGTCTCTCCTTTCTTCACCATTCCACATAACTGCCTAAAGCAGTTAAGTCCTTTTTGTATGACCTCACTTGTCTTTTGTCCTTTGCTTTTTAAATGTTTAGCTTTTTCTTTCTAAGATGTTGACCTGAATAAATATTGCCACAACAAAATACCATCCTGCACCTGATTATTTTCTTCTTGGGCAAAATTAGTATTCCCTAAGTTTATTGACTTAGCACCTGGACCAATTATCTTGTTTTGTTAAAGTAAGAGCTAAACAAGGCAAGAACCAGGGGTTCATTCCCTATTTGGGCCAGTTGGGGTTGCACTGAAAACACATTTCTTTCATGGTCACAGATGTGCCCCTAATCCTGACCATCTGCTTAGCAAATGAGCAGAAGGGGAAGGGTAAGCCAGACTGGACTCTATTACACAGCCCAGTCCCAGCACTAAACATTCTGGCCCACTAATCGCTGCCTCATCATATTTAAAGACTAGAGCACAGCTGAGCAGATGTCTTGGGCGTGATCCAGGAACAGTACCAGTGGAGGGGGTGAGAAAAATAAAAGCCTTAGACAAAGTGGCATCCAACAGGGACCTTGACTATACTGATTTAGATGTGCCTTTTGTTACAAATTATTTTAAAAGACTAGGCAATTTTTATCATTAGTGATTCTTCAATTGATCCTCTGTAAGAGGTTCAAGTGAACATCTGTTTGAAATTTTTATCCTCCAGCCAATTTTACATGGTTATATATATATATTACATTGTTATATATATATTATTGGCCAACACTTTAAGTTTCAAAACGGTGTGCTCTTGGTTGCTATGTCATGATTTGTCTGATTTGGAAGATTCTAGCTAAAATTCTCATTGAATTAAAGAATTTGAATTATAGCCATGAAAGGGAGATTTTGGCAAGCAGTGTAAGGGACTCCAACCTCTCATTGCCTTCTGAATTCTAATTAGGCAAATATAAAGTGGTTCTGTGTCAGAGCAAGCTGCCCCAAAGACAAAGCTGCTCCATTAAATCAGGAGGCACAAACGTCAGCAGAACTCTGAGACACTGGGGTTTCCAATAAGAAAAAAACTCATCAAATGAATGGTGTTTTTTACGGCGTTCTTTTTTTATTCCCTGTCAGAGAAAATTATGAGAATCTATTTTTTCAAAGGGAGAAAACAAAGGTGTTCACAGATGAATAGCATTTATATATTTGACACTTTATCTTCCGGGGACAGTTTGATCAAGTTACTAGTTTATGATCTTTGAAGTACTAATGAGATTTTTCCTTACTGAGGAAAGCATTCTTTGTTCATAAGAATAAAGAAATGCTTCATTTATCAAAGGTGTTTATTATTAGTGGGACATATATAATGCATGCTACTTAAGCACTCAACAATTAATATCAACAGCCAGTGATCTTTTGGGAGTGGCATTCCAAGCCTTATTCACTCGGATTTCAGATTTCATGAGCCAGAGATGTACTGTAAGGAATAGGAGATTTAGTTGTATAAGTATCATTGTAGACAAGCAATAATGATTTAAAAAATTGTTTATGACAGTTTTTCTAAATTAAAATAAAGACAGTCCACGTGATTTTTGATTTTGCTTTTCTTTGTAAAAGTTGCAGGAGAAAAATCAACCCTTGTCGGAGTCGTTATGAGTCAGTCATATTTCTCTGTTCTGTTATTCCTGGGACAGCTGTTGTGAGCAGAGGCTTTCAAAAGGGAGCACAATGCTGTGTTTGCTGGAAGCAGGGAGTGTTTTATTTTATCTTTGGATCCTCTGTGCCCGATACATAAGAGGTATTTCGGTGATGGTTGTTCAATAAACAAATCCAGTTTGGAGGTATTGTTTTCAGGTGTGGTTGTACTGAGGTACTACTGTATTGAATTACATTTTTCTCCCATTTCACTGCGGGCTCGTTATCTTCGTAGTCCCACCTCCAAGGAGGTATGAGTGAGGCCCCCAATCATTCCTTTATTTTATAAAACACTCTTCATCTAACTCAGTGTCTGACTAAATACTAAAGCTCATGGATATGTTCTTAATTAGAAACACAGAATAAAAAAATAAAAAAAACAAAATATTAACCTTCCAGGCACTCATCCTGAAAACAAACCATAATTCTCAAATATCTAGTATGTTTGAAAATTCCAAATGTTAAAAAACTCCTCAGGGAAATGGAGATATATATATATATTTTTTTTTTTCTATCAAGACAGACAACTAAAGGAATTTTTTTCAGTTTTGGCCCCAATATTTAGAAAAGCTGTAATCCCAAAAATCTTAAGGGCATCATGAATTTTTTAGTTGTATTTTTCTGCTTCCTATCGCAATTTTCTAAAATCATTTTTATATTTATATTACTTCAAAGAGAATTTAAAAGCTTCTTTTATACTTTTATATTATATATGAATTTTGGAACATACCTCAGATCCTATGGGCAATGAAGATGTTATAAATATGTATATGCGATTTATAAAATTTCCTTTTTGCTGTCTCTGTATGTAGTACGGTGCCTCACACATAAGTGTTCAATGAATGCCTTATAGTACAACTGAACTGAGAAATTCTATGTCTGAAAATAGAATTGAAAGGCAATTGAAGTTATGGAAATACTTATTCATAGACTACAATAAGTAAATGAGGGCCACAGTCTATAAACCCTTGCAGTAAAGTATGATCCAATGGTGAAAAAGGGCAGGGGAGAGTGATTTCATTATTAGGACCATCTCATTTTGAACTGAGGTGAGGGAAATAATATAGCAAGTTAGCCAAATCTTGCTTTAGAAGTAAAGGAAAGTTGAAATTAAAAAAAAAAAAAGCCCATTTTTGTTTGGGAGATTAAAAAAAAGTGAATTAATTTGTGAATTCTAGAGGAGTAAATGACTTAAGCATTGCTATATTGTAAAATACTCCGGTAAAATTTTTGACTTTGAATTCTTCCATATGCTGGGTAATGATGATGTGTTGTTTATTCATAATAGTTTAATTTTGTGTCATAAATGCTGACTGTCTCAGGCATGACTCACTAATAAAATCAGATTAGAGGAAAATAGAATTTCCAGCTTCAATAATGCTATCTCTCATGATCTGTAGGTAGGTCAAGGAAGTTTCCAAATCAGTGATATTTCATTGTGTAATTTTTATGTTCAATCTTCTATTTTTGATGTTTTCAGAAGAAAATTATTTAAATGGAAAATATATTGCCTTTCGGTAATACATCCAGATATTATTGTTTAAATAAATTTATAAATGTGGTTATCCTGCTTAATTTAAGGTTAATGTTTTTAGGCACAGACAAAGAAGTTAGGGAAGCCTTATTTTAACAGAATCTCCGATGAAACTATTATCTCAAAGAGATACCTGTATTCCCATGTCCATTGCAGTATTATTCACAATAGCAAGGTATGGAAACAACCTCAGTGTCCATCATTGGAGAAAAGGATCAAAAAATATGAAATACTATTTAATCTTGAAAAAAAAGGAAATTCTGTCATTTGAAATTCATGAATTAACCTGGAGGGTATGTTGGTAAGAAAAATAAACCAGACAGAGAAAAACAGATATATGCATGGCATCACTTAAATGTGGAATCTTTAAAAAAAAAAAAAAAAGTTGAACTCATAGAAATAGAAAGTAGAAAAGTGTTTGCCAGGGGCTGGGAAGTGGGGGAAATAGGTAGAGGCTAGCAAAAGGTGGTTTACAGCCTCAAGAAGTTGTCCAGGCAAAAACTGAAAATGGACCCTATGTATGGAGGGCAAGGAGAGGGCAAAGAGGCAGACCACTGCAGCTTGGTGGGTGGCAGGTCTAGTGAGTAAAGGAACTTCACGTACATCTGAGGCGTGTCTTGGTGACTGTAAGATGAGTCGATCTCTGCAGCTGCCTGCCAGAATCTTAAAAGTTTATATAGAAGCTTTAATTGGGTTCGGTCATGTATACTGTCCAGGTAGTCTCAACAACACATGTGCTCCCTCAAGGCTATGTCCTTGAAAATGGCTCCCACCGGAATGGTGAGCAGAATGTCCGTTCCAAGGACAAGGGAGGGGGCAGGGGCTTCCTGTTGCCTCGGTCTAGCTCTTGAGTCAGCCAGCAGTCATATCCTCTTGATGACCTCCTCCAACAATAGGGTACAAACTTTATTATAAGATGAATAAGATGATGATCCAATTTATACCTTGGCCACTAAGTTGGTAACACTGTATTGTGTAATGGAAATTTGCTGAGAGTAGAAATTGTTTTTGTGCGTGCGCACACACACACACACACACATAAAGCAAATATGTGAGGTGATGAGTGTGTTAACTTCAAGGGGGAAATCTTTTCACAATGTATATCAAATAATCACATTGCATACTTTAAATATGCTACAATTTTTATTTGTGACTTATACATCAATAAAACTGAAAAGAAAACAGAGTCCCCAGGCTCTATTTGCTAAGCCTTAGAACCATGTCACTCGGTAGTACCAACAAAGCAATTGCAAAGGAAAAACAAATGTAAACTTGAGGGTTTTTTCAAACTTGACATGGTAATTAAGTATTTCTTACACATAAATATGAATTAAGAATCGTGTCCATGGAGCTGTATTAGACATCATGTTTTCAGAAGCATTCATTGAAAAAGTCACTGCACTGACTGAGCATCCAATTATGAAACTGAAATGATCCTTTCTATCTGAAGCCTCCTTCTACCTCATGGTCTCTTAGCAGGAACAGAATTACAATTAGTGTGTAACATCATTTTTCCAGTGGAGGACGATTGTTCAAAAGGTTAGAGAAGCTACTGGGCTATTACAGGTTTGAGTTTCTCTTGGATCAGCCATGCTTGGTCCAAATTAAGTAATCACAGTCTCCGTTTCCAACTAGGAACACAAGATCCCAGTTATACAGGTTTTACAATAATAATATTAAAACTAAACATAAAATTATGATTAAATAATAAATAAAAACATAGTCAAATGACTTGCCTCATTTAACCCTCACGGTAATCATAGGAGATTTTCACATCCATTTTGCATTGGAGAAAATTGAGGCTTAGAGAGGTTATGTGAACTGCCAGATGATCCAGACCCAGTATGTGTCAGAACCAGGATTTGAACCGAGTTTGTAGAATCCAAAGTCCATGCCATTAATCTGTATGCTAGTGTTTCCCCTGCTTAAAAGTTTGTAGATCTATTCTCGTGAGTTTGAGAATTCCATTTGAGTGAATACGTATGGCTGCCATGAGTTCAACATGTTCTAATGAGAGAAGCAACAATTGGCCCATCCCTAACACTGTAGTAAAGTGAATTATTTTGCATTCACTATTTTCCAAAATATTTATTGATCAGAATATGCTGGTCACTCTGTTAGGCACTTGAGATAAAGGAGAAATTAAGCACATGGAAATACCTTCCTCACGGAGTGTGCATTTTGGTGAGGGAAGACAAACACTAAATAGTAAGTAATTAAAATGCGTGGAATGGAAAATGGTGGTCAGTGATGGTGAAAAAAAAGAAAGCAGTACCTGGGGAGGAGATGCATGGGGTTATGTGGTTACAATTTAAAAGAGGGTGGTCAGCGAAGACCTCATTAGCAAGGTGATATTTAATCTAAGAACTAATAAGAGTAAACAAAGTAGAACGGGGTGAGCCTTAAGATCATCTGGGAAAAGAACATTCCAGGCAGAGGCAATCTAAGGAGGAGTGGCAGAGCTGCAGGGTACCTGCTGTGCTCAAGGAATAGCAAGGAAATCAATGTGCTGGGGCAGAATAAGTAAGGTCAAAGCAGTAGGACAGATTGGGGGGGCGGCATCTGGAGGCTATCATAAGGATTAAGTTTCATTCTGAGTGTGATGGGAGCCATTGATGCACTCTGAGCAGAGGATTCAAGTGATGTTGCATATTTGGAAAAAACTCACTCTGGTTGCACCATCAAAAATAAATAGTAAAGGTAAAGATAAGAAGCAATGAGTCAGGAGACTGTTGCAACTATTCAAATAAGAGAAGGCTTGAGGCCATACAGGATGGTATGAATATGGAAGAAAAGTCTGAATTGTGGGTATACATAGGAAAGAGTATAGATGGGACTAATCCCTAGAGCTCTAACTATAAGAGGTCAGAAAAATAAGGAGAAATCAACCAAGGACAGTGAAAAAGACTAGCAGGAGAGGTGGGAGGAAAAACCAGAAGGATATAGTACGCTGAAAACCAAGTAACAAATGTGTTTCAAGAAAGGCAGTAACCAACTGTGACAGATGCTGCTGATTGTTAAATATGGTCGGGACTAACAGCTGACCATTGGATTAGCAATCTGGGGCCATTAAGGACCTCACCAAGTAGTTTCAGTCTAGTGGTGGCTTCTAAGCCTGATAGGAAGACATTTATACAGTGCAACATAGCCATTTCTTTATTTATTTAATAAAATAAGAAAGTGATTTGTTATCACAAAAACATTCGTGTGTACTATTTTTATTTGTTTCAAAAGACATTCAAGAATTTTTCATAAAGTAATAACTTAAATTTTTTTCTATTACATTTTGGGACCTGTCAAAATAGTAATTTTTAGATTTAAAAAACTATCCATTGTACAAAAGGAACAAGAAAACTTTGGTAATTGATTTGCTCAGTTTTAACTTGAGAACCTTTTTGGATTTATAGTGTTTTTGGACTTGTCAACATAAAGAGCTTATACCTATATATTATTCCCTTCTACCTAGCATGTGACCATATTTATTTAAAATTATAATTAAAGAAAATTGAGTCAATATGAATGAGGAGCACCTGGGAATTGTTTTCCTTGGGAAGAGGGTGGACTTGTTCAATAATGACAAACTCCACTCCATACTATGTCTCACAGCAGGAGCCAATCAAGTTTGAAAGGAGTGGAAATTATTATTATTATCTAAAGATTTTATTTATTTATTTGAGAGAGACAGCGACAGCACGAGCAGGGGAGGGGGGTTGGGCAGAGGGAGAAGCAGACTCCACTCTGAGTAGGGAGCCAAATACAGGGCTCTATCCCAGGACCCTGAGATCATGACCTGAGCTCAAGGCAGGTGCTTAACCTACTGAGCCACCCAGGTGTCCCAGGTGGGAACTTATTGATGTCAATTGTAAAACCTCGTAGGTCATTGTGAGTAATAAGTTAGTATAAGTTTATGCCCAACACATAACAAATGTCATGTTCACTATTATTATTACTGGGAATTTTGGAAATATGAATATTTGGTGGACTGTAAAAATTATTTTACATTTGATAATTTAATAACAATCTTAGTTCTATCCTAAACTTTTACTTATTATTTTTACATCATCTTTACATATAAGCAAAATGAAATAATTAGATCCAGGGACAGATGGTAGGGCATAACAGATCCTGAACACCCTTTAAAAGAATGATATATATGTACTCTAAGTTTGAGGTTCTTGACATCTTACTTTTAATCTTATGACTAGTCATATTAATGGATTTTCATGATTGCCTTAGTTCTTTTATGTCGTGCCATTATATGAAAAAATCATTTTTGTGTGTCTTAATCTGAAAGAAGTTGGTATCTATTAGTAAACCCTATATATAATAGATTTATATAACCTATATATATACATAATATACGTACATAATATATAAGCATGTATAATGTGTATATTTATGCACATACATGCATAGTACATATATAACATATATATGCACACACATAATGTGTGTGGTGTCATACATGATTTGGAGTGTAAATATATTATATTTGTATTTATTTGTAACTCATATTTATATATTTATATATAAAGTATGTAGCTTTAGTACAATATAAAATGGTATCTTTTAATATAATTCCTTTGTCCAGATGAATGGTAAACTTAAAAATTGTAATTTTTTAAATGAACACATACATTTTAAAAAATGACCATTACCAATGGTCACATTAATAGAGATTCCATTAATGATAGTATGATTTTTACCACAATGATATGTTCAATTTTTGCCTTGGAATAAAAGGTGAAGTATTTTAGATTTCACAATTCTGAAGTGTGTTTTCTGTCCTAAGTCTGAGTAATTACATGGGATTCCATCTCTCCCCCCCAAAAACCAGACTTTCCTAATCCCATATTTAAAATCTTCTATTTGCATATTGAAGACAGTGTAGGTTGAGGTCTTTGAAACAATTTCTGCTTCAATTCTCTGTCTCTAAATTCTCTGTATTTCATGGAATGCTTGAGGCCAATTCTGCGTGAAAGACTCCCAACTGTTATTACTTTGTTGGAAAAAAGCAAGAGGAAAAAAGCATGTCTTAAATTAATTTTTTAGACCATACTTAGTCCAGATTTTCTTTCCTTTCATATCCTCTTCTGCTTTTTGGTATTATTGAGGTTCTTTAAACAAGGCCTTGAGCTATTCATTGCTAGTGATTCACTACCAAAAGACACTTTGTTAAGGGATTTTATTTTGGTTCAAGGAAAAGAAAACTATGAAACTGGTAATTCTATTTTGACATGTCGTATCAGTGAAAAACCAACAAATGCAAGTTTTAAATATTAATAAAAGTTTAGGGAAGAAAACAAAATTTGCATAAATAACTTTTTATTTGAAGCATTTTCAGCCTCCAAGTTACCATGCTATTAGGTAAAAATGTATTTTATTTTCAGTGCTTTCCTATTTAATCTTTGTGATTTTCCCTGTATGAACTTGCTTTCATGAAAGTGAAATGATTTTAATACCCATTTCTTTCCAATTAAATATTAATTCCAAATCCCCATTTTGTGTGTGTGTGTGTATATGCATTTATACATGTATTTCAAAATATGTCCTTATTCAGCACAGTTGCATATTTTTCTTTTAGATATCTCATATTAAAAGAAAATCAAACTAGCACATATACTCATATTTATAACCTGTTTTACGTTGCTTCATTTGTCTTGTTTTTTGAGCTGAGCTGTGGCAAAAGCAGGGGGCCATTCTCCACTCACATGCTTCGTACATGTGAACAGCTTTATTCTTGTAAATATAGCAGAATGTGCAGTCAGTGCTTCAGCCCTTTGGGCACTCATCATGCACCGATTGTTTACAGAAGTGAACTGGGTGGCAAGAATTTAAAGTGCCTTGAAATCATTAGATGATTAGCTTTCCCTTGGGTTCCATGTCACCCTGAACAGGCTTTCTGAAGGGCCCATTATAGTCTTCTTCCCCTGGTACTGATCAAGGAAAACAAAAATAGAAGCATCATTGAGTACGATGTTGATTTTGAGTTGAGGCATTGTTTAAAAAGAGAATGCTAGGAAACTGCTATAAAGTACAAACATTTACCTAGGCCTAATGGACAATGCCAATTGTTTTGCCTCAAAGTGCAGAGCCTTTAAAAAGCCCTTTCTCAAGTGAATAAAATCTCAAGAGAATTTACTGAGATTATTTCTGTAAATGGTAAGCAAGCACATGGCTGTTCAAGAGTAAACTTACCTTTTCATGTGAAGAATTTTGAAGGTGTCTCCTAGTAATGCTTATACTGGTTTTATGAAGTAAATAAACCTGCACGTGAATAAAGACTGATTTAATATTTTTAGCAGTAAGAGTCTATTCATATAAAAAATGACCAGGTCCATGTAACCAGTCAAAACTAGAAATAGGATCAAATCTCATTGGGAAAAAAAAAACATGAATATAATGTGGACATTTATCATTTATTGCAATATTCTCTGAACATATGCTATGCTGATTACTGGATGTAAAATATGGAAAGAGAAATTTTAAGTAAAAATGGATAAAGTTAGTGCATCTTTCTTTTTGATTATAATTGAGACGTTTGAATGCACAGAAAACACAGAACAACCATTTCCCTTAATGTTAGGCATGCATTTGGACTTTGGGGGCTTGAATAATAAAACTTCTCCAGGAATGCCATTAAATGGGATCTTTATCCCTCATTTGTGAAACTAGTGTTCAAACAAGAGCATCAATAATTTTTTTTTCCCTAAGTAGTCCATTTAAAAAAAGTAGTACTCATATCAACGCCACTTTTAATACAGTTTCTTCTTAGTGTTCTCCTTATGAAAAAGAAACCATGTCCTTCAACCATTCCAATCTTAAAAAACAAAAAACAAATATACTTTTGTTTTCCAAGAAATGAGAAGGTGCTGCCGTAATTGGTTTCTTAGGGTGGAATAGTGAGGGTTGGTGGTTGTTAATAAGTATTTACACAAATGCTACAAATTACAGAGGTCCCCCCAAAAGGGCTTTATACAGACCCTCCATATCATTTAAATATTTAAAATTTCACATTGCAATAGAAAGCTTATTTCTTTTTTTAGCTTCCTTTATGTATCTTATTTTATTTAAATTTTTTTTGATTTTTTAATTCTTTTTTTTATCATAATATTTTTTTATTATATTATGTTACTCACCATATAGTACATCCCTGGTATTTGATGTAAAGCATGGAACTTTACATTAGAAAGCTTATTTCTAAATGAAGTCCATGATCTTTCTGGACATAAAGCCTAATGCCACTGGCTCAGTCCTCAGGAAGGAGTGACAATAAATGGGCTCTTACAGAATAATACTGTGATTATTCCCATTTTTGTTGAGCCCCACTTACATGGCAGCTCTAATTTTTTTTTTTTTACTTTGGGACCAAGTTTCAAATTATAATAATATTTAATTTAGTGATACTTGAGCACATCCCACCCCATCCCCAGGTGTTTTCCACAGGGTGAAAACTAGTTTCAATGTTTTTGCATTTTTTTAAATATACTTAAATTCCTGTCAATTTCAGCTGAAAGTCATTGCCCAGTTTGTTAATTGCCAAATTAACAGAGTTTCAGCAAAAACCTCTCCCTGAAATGAGAATTTGCCCTTAAATTAACTAATTTGTTTATTAATTTATTTGCTGTAAGAGTAACAGAATGAGATTTTGCTGATGGATCCTGTTAATCGGGTATTGCTAATTTACGAAGTAGAATTTTTGAAGTCTATTAGTATGACATGGAGAGTTTAGAATAACTAACGAGTGGGGCAATGTGAAGGTTATAGCCCGACTAGCTGCTTCCCTTCTCAGTTGCTGCTTCCCAACCACAAGCACACCAAAGACAAAACACAAACTATGTGTCTAACACTAGGAAGCTGTGATAAATCTTAGCTTACAAAATGAATTTTCTAATTGGGCCCCTTATTTCCAGCATGGGTAGGAAAAGCAGGAACTGAGAGACAGGTAGGCAGCCCCATTTTAACCCAAGCAACAGCAGGACTCTCTTTTACTTATGGAGACACAGCTGCTTCAGATTTTTTTTTTTTTTTTGCTTGATTTTGGAAGGAAGGAAGAAAGGGAGGAAGGGAGGTAGGAGGGAGGGAGGGAAGAAAGAACTGACTCTATGGCAAGAACCAATTGTTTAGAATATGTTTTTTAAAAAACTGTTGGAAGTTTATTAGTTGGCATTCTTGGATCTAAAATCTAGCCTGTGTTACTTTATAAACCTTTGATCTTTTTGTTTGTCCAAACGGCACATCTTGCCATCTGTAAAGAATTTTTAAAGAATCAATTACAATGAATCCTTTTATGATAAATGAAGACATTTTGCCTAATTCCAAGGGCAGTGGAAGAGTTAGTGTGTACTTTAAAATTACTCCATTACTGGTTTTAAACTAACATTATTTTGCAAGTATATTAATGTAATTTTCTATCTTTAAAAGAAGTTACACAGGAAAAAAAAAATAGAGCCGAATTGGAGAAAATCATAAAACTGTATCACCAAACAAATAATACCAGATGAAGATACTAATATTAGATGACCTAAAGACCAAAATATATTCTAAATACAATAACAGGAAGAGAACTTTGTTTTCTACTTACCCAATTTTTATTTTTATACCTGCTTATACAGAAATTATTTCCTTCTATGCTTGAAAGAATTCCCTTCCTGTCTTGACCTTTCAAAAATTCATCTTTCCAAAATCAGGAATGGGGAAGAAAGAGACCCTCAGGGGCATTTTAAGGCCTACTAATTTATCAAAACATTCCACTAGAAACACCCAGACTTTTTCTCTTACACGTCAGGTTCTAGTCTTGTAGAAGTCTTTACTATTAATAAAAGTAGTACTTACAGGCAATCTGGAAATATAGAAAGGCGTAAAGATGAAAGTCAAAATCCACAAATCCTAGTGCTTGCCAATATTTTGGTTTATTCCTTTACCCAAATCATTTTACTATGCATGTGCATTGAGACAGATGGATAGGCATAAATATAATTTGACTTTTCAGATAATCACTCTTTAATAAAAACATCCTGATCAAGCCTATTAATTTGAAAATTCTTGTCAGCAATGTTACTATTTTAAATTTTTTCTTGTCTCATAAAACATTAAGCATTCATTCCCAAAGATACTTCTCATAGCAGAAAAAAGGAAGGAGAGCAACCTTACATGCTAATGCTTTATGAAGAAGAAAGAGAGGGCTTAGGTACAAGAGGTTTGCAAAGTGACTGAAAAATGGTGCTTGTTTTATTTCCTTTAAGATCAGGCTTATAGGGGAAATTAGCTCTTGTCCTTTAGAACCCTTGCTATTGCTTTAATACCCCAATGGATGGCAGAAAGACATGGGTTCAATGCTTAAGGTTACAGAGCAAAACTGAGTCTTAACCAAATTTCCCAACACCAACATGTGTTCACTTTCACTTTTCCATATTACCTCTTTTATAGGAAGAGCCAGAGTCTCACAATTGAAGGCACATCTGCTTATGTGCTAAACGAATAAAATTACTTTAACATAAACTCACTTCAAAATGCACATTGCTTGAACTTATGTATTTCACCAGAAAAGAAAAATGTAATTTTCTAACTATCTTTATAATAAACTTCAAATATTTTAGAGTCAACGGTATTTCAGGAGGTATTATGTGAGTATGGCAAACAGATAGCAGTCCCTTATTTTTATTTAGCTTGTGTTACTATCACAGAGACTGACTAGTCAGAAGTTTTTAATTTGTCTCCTGTGTACCAAACCTAAAAAGAAGAATGTTTTTGCAAGACAGAACATTTCTCTCAAAAAATCGCCACACACAGGTGGTTATCGTGCTTCATTTCTTATTTGTCTGATAAATCCTGTTTGACAGTTTTCTGTTCTTAGACAAAATTAGAAATGTTTACTCCTCAAAAGGAGCAGAAAATACTATCCCAAAATATGCCTCTTTGGCATAAGGATTAATTTGAACTTTTTTTTTTTAATACAATGGATGTGGGAGAATTTCTGAAACCTTCTGAAAACACAAAATTTACCTATTTGTAAGAATGATTTGTGTTTCCTTTTCTGTACCAGCAGGGAAATAAGATTAAATCCCTAGAAACCTAAATGGAGAAGACAGGGGCTTAAATCTGCATATCAATCATACCCTTGTTTACTCTGCTTTGCCTAATAATTTAGCGCGACTGACAGTCCGCACCCTCAGCGTCTTTCTTTTGTCAGTACCTGAAGATGGCATTTAATTATTTATTTGTCTTCAAGTTTTTATTTAAATTCCAGTTAGTGAACATACAGTGGATATTAGTTTCAGGTGTAGAATTTGGTAATTCAATACTTAACATACAACACCCAGTGCTCATCACAAGTGCCTTCCTTAATCCCCATCACCTGTTTAACCCATCCCCCGCCTGCCTCCCCTCTGCAACCCTCAGTTTGTTCTCCATAGTTAAGAGTCTGTTTCTTGGTTTTCCTCTTTTTTTACTCCCTATGTTCATTTGTTTTGTTTCTTAAATTCTACATATGAGTGAGATGATATGGATTTTGCTTTCTCTGACTTATTTTGCTTAATGCACTACTCTCTGGCTCCATGTTGTTTAAAATGGCAAGAGTACATTCTCTTTCATGATTGAGTACTATTCTATATGTGAAATGGAATACCACAACTCCTTTTCCAGTCATCAGTTAATGGACATTTGGGCTCTCTCCATAGTTTGGCTAATGTAGATAATGCTGCTATATACATCAGGGTGCATGTATCCCTTAGAATTAGTATTTTTGTGTCCTTTGGGTAAATAACTAGTAGTGCAATTGCTGGGTGGTAGGGTAGTTCTATTTTTAGCTTTTGGAGGAAACGCCATACTGTTTTCCAGAGTGGCTGCACCAGTTTGCATTCCCACTGACAGTTAAGAGGGTTCCCTTTTCTGTGCATCCTCACCAACACCTGTTGTTTCTTGAGTTGTTATTTTTAGCCATTCTGATAGGGGTGAGGAGATATCTCATTGTAGTTTTGATTTGTATTGCCCTGCTGATGAGTGATGTTGCGCATCTTTTCATGTGTCTATTGGCCATGAAAATCGTATTTAAGATGATGCTGGGCTACTTCGAGTTTTCTTGGATATCTCCCATAAGTACAGGAAGTATACCTGTTATTAAACTTCTGTTTGTTTTTCTCCTTTTAGTCTGTCTTTAAAAATTACAGGGGGGGGGTCATAGCCAAGAACCTAGAAGGGTAGAGGGAAAATTATTTTTCCTCCCCTATACTCCCTTCTATCCATTATTTTTATGAAGTGCTATCTAGCATGTCTATGCCTTTTGTTCTTCCCTCCCAGGTATAGCTTTCAACTGAAATTTAATTTAAACTAGAATAAGATTACATTTTTAGTATGATGTGAAGAGACCAAATTGAAAAATTATGTTTTTATTCCTGATTGATATTGAAAGGATTTAGAACAAGTTTCCCCAAAATGTGCTACTTTGGTATGTGAACTAATTTGAGCTGAAGGTAATCGAGATCCTCTGAGCTCAAGAGAAAAATTTTCCCCCTCCCTTAACTACCTAGAAGAATCTAAATTGGGGTCTTTTCCAGAATAAGACTTATTAGCAGAGATAAACTTTATCTGAGTGACTCTTCTGAAGGGCAGGGCAAATATCTAATTCCCAAACATCTGCTCGTCTTCCTCTTACCCTGTGATGTGCCCTTTTTTCCTTTGAAGCTCCAGGTACCTATTTCATTCTTTAGTTCAGAATGGCACATATACCTCATTTTGCCTTTCTGCCTTCGAATCTCTCATGTATGTGGGGCACACATACATACAAAATTAAGTTTTTCTTCTATTACTCTGTTTTATGTTAATTTGTCAGATCAGATAAAGAACTGAGAAAGGATGAGTAAAAAAATTTTCCACCCCAATAATATGATTTTCAAAGAAAATAACTGCAAACAAAATGAAACAGGCTTGGTTAAAAAGAAAAAAGAAACAGGGGTGCCTGGGTGGCGCAGTCATTAAGCATCTGCCTTCGGCTCAGGACATGATCCCGGTGTTCTGGGATCGAGCCCCACATCAGGCTTCTCCGCTAGGAGCCTGTTTCTTCCTCTCCCACTTCCTCTGCTTGTGTTCCCTCTCTCACTGGCTGTCTCTCTCTATCAAATAAATAAATAAAATCTTTAAAAAAAATAAAAAAGAAACAGAACAAAAAGAAAAAGAAATGGGGATGAGGATGGTGACTTGAGCAGACTCTTCCTTATTTCCTGCTACCTGACCCCATAGAGCTGTCCTAGTTCATATCTTTCTGACACTTGGTTTTCCATTAATTAGATTTTTCTATACTACCCAGACTACCATCCGTTCTTCTCATGAATCTTTACTTTGAGTCTAAGTAACCTGGAGTTATTCTTCCTCTCACCATAAAGAACACTAACAGGAACAGGGATTACATTACTTAATCAATAAAATATTTCAGATAATGGGTTAAATATTGCATCACAAAAGTGTTATTTTCTAAAAACTGTATTGTTAACCTTAAAAATAAAAACTACCAGTTANTCCTCTGCTTGTGTTCCCTCTCTCGCTGGCTGTCTCTCTCTATCAAATAAATAAATAAAATATTTTAAAAAAAGAAAAAAGAAACAGAACAAAAAGAAAAAGAAATGGGGATGAGGATGGTGACTTGAGCAGACTCTTCCTTATTTCCTGCTACCTGACCCCATAGAGCTGTCCTAGTTCATATCTTTCTGACACTTGGTTTTCAATTAATTAGATTTTTCTATACTACCCAGACTACCATCCGCTTTTCTAATGAATCTTTACTTTGAGTCTAAGTAACCTGGAGTTATTCTTCCTCTCACCATAAAGAACACTAACAGGAACAGGGATTACATTACTCAATCAATAAAATATTTCAGATAATGGGTTAAATATTGCATCACAAAAGTGTTATTTTCTAAAAACTGTATTGTTAACCTTAAAAATAAAAACTACCAGTTATTTCACCAGCAAACGTTGGTTTATTCAGGAATAAAAAGATTTGCAATCCAGGACAAACATAAGGAGAAAAGAGGTAACTTGGGAAGGCTGTTGTAAGCTAAAAGTCTGTTAGNCTTCATATCTTTCTGACACTTGGTTTTCAATTAATTAGATTTTTCTATGCTACCCAGACTACCATCCGCTTTTCTAATGAATCTTTACTTTGAGTCTAAGTAACCTGGAGTTATTCTTCCTCTCACCATAAAGAACACTAACAGGAACAGGGATTACATTACTCAATCAATAAAATATTTCAGATAATGGGTTAAATATTGCATCACAAAAGGGTTATTTTCTAAAAACTGTATTGTTAACCTTAAAAATAAAAACTACCAGTTATTTCACCAGCAAACATTGGTTTATTCAGGAATAAAAAGATTTGCAATCCAGGACAAACATAAGGAGAAAAGAGGTAACTTGGGAAGGCTGTTGTAAGCTAAAAGTCTGTTAGAATAGGAGGTTCGAGGTAGGGTGGCTTTTCATTGGTTCAACTGTTGCCCGGGGAGGTAAGGGAAGCATCTCTTCCTCCAGCTGGAGTAGTAGCGTGGTATCCACATGCAAGGTCAAGTGAGTATAAAAGTCAAGTCCATCTCTTCTTGTTCAGTCCGCAACTGGACTACAAGTGACAGGGCATCAGAGATGCCCCTGACAAAACCTCCTGATTCCATTTTAGTAAGATTTCCTATTATTAATTTTCATAATATCATAGGTAACATTTTATATAAAACCATATCCAGCACCTCAAGAATAAATTGCACTTTAACTTGAAGGAGCAAATAAAATTTTTTTCTGTGANCAAACGTTGGTTTATTCAGGAATAAAAAGATTTGCAATCCAGGACCAAACATAAGGAGAAAAGAGGTAACTTGGGAAGGCTGTTGTAAGCTAAAAGTCTGTTAGAATAGGAGGTTCGAGGTAGGGTGGCTTTTCATTGGTTCAACTGTTGCCCGGGGAGGTAAGGGAAGCATCTCTTCCTCCAGCTGGAGTAGTAGAGTGGTATCCACATGCAAGGTCAAGTGAGTATAAAAGTCAAGTCCATCTCTTCTTGTTCAGTCCGCAACTGGACTACAAGTGACAGGGCATCAGAGATGCCCCTGACAAAACCTCCTGATTCCATTTTAGTAAGATTTCCTATTATTAATTTTCATAATATCATAGGTAACATTTTATATAAAACCATATCCAGCACCTCAAGAATAAATTGCACTTTAACTTGAAGTAGCAAATAAAATTTTTTTCTGTGAGAAATGATGCATTCCACATACTTTATGCTACAAGCTTAGTTATAACTGACTTTTGAAATTTGAGGGGGTTTAGAACAAGTTTCCCCAAAATGTATCACATTGGCATGTAGACTATTTTGAGCTGAAGGTAATCGAGACCCAGAAGATTCAAGAAAAATTATTACCTTTCCCTTAAACTACCTAAAATCATTTAGGTAGAGGTCCTGGCTCAGAAGGAGAGCTATTACCACAGGATAACTTTTTTATCTGAATGACCTATATGTAAGGCTGGGCCAACATCTAATTACCAAATGTCTGCTCTTCTTATTGCCCTATGAATCACCATCCTCCCTTTTGAAGCCCCAGCCCCTATCCCATTCCTTAGCTGAAGATGGCATATAAGCCTCAATTGTCCAACTTGTCCTTGGGTCTCATATTCTTATATAGCCCTTGTATGGTGCATAATTAAATTTGTTTTTCTCTATTTAATCTGTCATGTTAATTTGATTTTTAGACCGGCCAAAGAACCTAAACAGGTTAAACATACTTTTGTTTTTTTTCCTTCCCAATAGCTTAAAATGAGAGAATATGTTTGTTTTCCCTCTACTCTGTCTTTAAAAACAGAGTGGAGTGAAGAGAACAGGAACTTAGCTTCCATGCTAGTTCTGTCAAGATTAGAGGTTAGTGTTCATTCCACTTTTTCTTAAAACAAGACAAAAAAATAATAATTTTTAAAAATGCTATAGAGAAAGGAGATGAAGGCTTTAAGGATTTCTGGATTGGAACTTAGTTGCAATCCTGATTGCTTCTAGCTTTTGGCTTTGACATTTCCAGAGCAGCTGAAAATATGCTTTTCATTAAGGGGACAAGTTATCAATTATCAGAACTTAAACTATTAAATTAAATATTAGCAGCCTTGGCACTTTTTTTAGTGATGTGAATAATAAGAAAATAATTAAAGTCCTATTTTAGTTTAATGCTTTCTGGCACAATAACACAGCATAACTGGATTGAGACTGAGAAGAATGAAACTTGATTTTAACATAATACTAGTTGGTGAGGGGTATTTTTTTCCTACCCCTTCTTCAACTTCTGTCCCTTGCCACTGCTAACTCCTCTTCACTTCCCACCCCCATCCCCAATAATCACTCAGAAAAAGGAGGAAACTGACTTGTAGCATGTGAAAGAATTTCTCCTCCCATGTTATCCTGGGGATTGGGGGAAAGCTATGTACAAAATGTGCCACATGAAATATGTATTTCCAGGTATAACTGATTAGAAAAAGTTTCATGCAGACTTAGGAAATTTGTGTTCATTCATAGTCCCTTTCTCTAAAAGTGAGTGTTCTGGGATGCCTGGGTGGCTCAGTTGGCTGAGCATCCAACTCTTGATTTCAGCTCGGGTCATGATCCCTGGATCATGATATTGAGCCCTGCATTGGGCTCTGCGCTCAGCTCAGAGTCTGCTTGAGGATTCTCTCCCTCTTCCTTTGTGCCTACCCCTACTTGCATGCCGTGTCTCTCCCTCCAATAAATAAATCTTTAAAAAATAAATAAATAAAAGAGTGTTTTGATATCTGCTTGCCATTGTGGAGGAAATTTACTAATAAAATATGTAATTTTCTTTGTTTTTTTTAAATTTTGGATTTTTCTCCTGTGTGATGTTCAGTCACTTAACAAGTAAGTTTTTAATTAATATGAAAATTATAATATACCATTTAATATATCACACAGGATAATTTTATGAGCATATGGAGTTATTTAGTTCATCACTTACACGTTTAAATTAATAAAAAGGACTTTATACTTATAAGAAAAAAATTAAAATGTAATAATAAAAATAGTTTATTACTTCCAACAATTTCTTTTTTTTAAACATTCCCATTGCTCCTTCATACCTGTTTTAAAAATTGGAGAGATTTTATAAATATACAGATGTAGTTTAAAAATATAATGGAGGGGCGCCTGGGTGGCACAGCGGTTAAGCGTCTGCCTTCGGCTCAGGGTGTGATCCCAGTGCTATGGGATCGAGCCCCACATCAGGCTCCTCCGCTATGAGCCTGCTTCTTCCTCTCCCACTCCCCCGCTTGTGTTCCCTCTCTCGCTGGCTGTCTCTATCTCTGTCGAATACATAAATTAAAAATAAAAATAAAAATATAATGGAAACTGAACTGATCCTAAAATGTGATAATTTACAAAATGTTCTCACATGCATTCTACTTTCATCACTGCAATATGCTAGGCACTGAATTTCCAAAGATGGTTGGGCTTCTTCTCTTCCTCTGAAGAAATGAAGAGTTAATGAGAAATGTAGAAGCCCTGTGATTCCCATTATCTCAGCCCATTTTGCAATGCTTTCAGCAATCCTTTTACATCACTCTACCCCTGGGATTCTCCAAGGTTTGTTGCAAACAGTTAGGAATCTTTTGTGAATCAGGCCCTTTCACCCACAGTAGAGAAGGATGCCTCACATTTTTCAGAGATTAGAGCCTGAAAAGGTCAGCTTCTTAATACTCATGTATGCATCAAGACTTTCTTCTTTTAACTATGAAGTGAGTTTCCGCCTTTCTTTCCATACCATACCGTATTTTTTACATTATTTTTAATCTCTCTTTATTTTATAGATTTTTACCTTCCACTTAGATTGTCTGAACTACTCTTCTGTTTATAGCTGCTTCATTCCCAGTGTGTTATTTGAGGTTTCTTTTGGCCCCCACTCAATCACCAAGAAAAAGGGATATGTGTGTGAGTGAGAACAAACTGGAGTCATCAGGCACATTAACTTGGACTATGGCGCTAGGATATGTTCTTAGGAATGCAGGCTTGAACAATGTGTTCTTCACATAGCCACTGTCTTTGGGTAGTGATATGGTGGCATCACTGCTTTCCTTCTCCCCTGCTCTTTCTCATTCTCATCCTCCTCTCCACTTGCTTCTCCTCTGCCCCCTTTCCCACTTCTCCTCCTTTACTTCTCCTTCTCCATCTTCTATCCCTTCTCTTTCTTATTGAAATAGGTATTTTCTACATCACCTTATTACCTCTGTTTCACCTTGCTTTCAACAGCCATGGCGATATATGTCTTGTGTCTTCTCCTAATTAAAATTATATACTTGCCTTTAAAACATTGCTAAGTAGGATCAGGATAGGCCCCTGGGAAAGAAAATACGTATCATATCCCCTAAAACTACTTGAGAAAATATCTTCTACTCAACTCTCTTGTCATACACCATTTTCTATCTGCTGTTAGAGCCAGATCTGAGCTTATAAGTTTGATTATAGAACCTCCATGTTTAACCAGTATGCTGTACTTCATAGGTACCTGATTAAGGGTGTTGGGATTTGGGCCATCATCACTCTTTTTTTTAAATTGATTATATAATACAGTTTTTTCCATTTTAAATGAAAATATATCCAGGGAACTAGATTTGGGACAGCAAACTCATGCAAGGACCTCAAACTGGAGGAACAGTCACTCTTCTTGAGGGTAAGTACCCTATGCCTAGAGCATGTCTATATCATTGAGAAAAGGTCTTGATCCCCAGTGATATTCTGGTATTAACATGGAGAAAACTTGTTTCTGGCACTAAAGAAGGTTTGATTAACAACTCCATGTTCTAATAGGCTTTCACTAATTGTAGAAAAAACAATTCTCTCATGCAGAAAGAGAACAGTATTGGCATTTGCATAAAATCTTGACCAGGAATTGATTTGGAGCCCAATTCTTACTTCATAAACGCATGTATATTCTTTAAAAGTACTCTATGCTTACCTAAAAAAAAAAATCTGCCATAATAATCTAATAACAAAATAATTAACACACATTAAATACTTATGATGTGCCAGCCACAACAAACCTATGAGATAGGAATAATCATTTCTTTCACTGTACATATAAATGAATTAAGGTACAAAGTAGTTAAGTGATATTTGAACACAAGATGCCTAACTCTAAAATCATGCTGTTAACTATTACATACTGCCTCCTTCACCAATAGAAAAATTGGATCTGGAATTCAGACATGATGTCCTATATTATTACCAATATACTCCCCTTCATAAATAAAATCAATATGATTAATCAATTATGAAAGTCCTTTTCCCTTTAGTCCACTTCCCTTTCAAGCTACAATCTTTTTTATTCTATAATTTGGAAGTAAACCTTCTGAAACATGGATGCACATTTTCTGTACTTTTTCTCAGCATCTATTTACTACTAAGCCAATTAAAACTTGAATTTTGCTTCAACTACAATACCAAAGTATTATGTTAAGGTTACCAGTGTCCTTGATTTTTGTACTTTGGAAATCTTTTTCATTTTTTTCATCTACCAATATTACTGGAACATGTGGTTCTTTATCTGCACCCATTTTCCCTCTCCTCCTTCTTAAAACTCTCATTTTATTAATTCTCTCACTACTTTCCTTTTTTTCTGTAAGTTTCTTCTTTGGAATCCTTTGTTGGTGTCTCATCTTTAGGCCAGCTGTTACTGCTGTCCCCTATCAATTAAAATAATCTTTTTAAAATCATTCCATTTTCTTACACGACCTGAACAAAGTTGATGGTTGCAAATACGTATTTCCAGTTAGATCTTTCTCTTGAGCATCAGAATCATATTTATAACTATCATGTTGGCATCTAAACTTGAATATCCCACAAATGCCTTGGAAATGAACACATTCAAATAACTCATTATCTTCCCTGCCATACCCCTCACCCTCCCACCCCGGGTTTATATGGCTATCTCAGTTAATGGTACTGTTAACTGCACAGATTCCAAAACCAGAATCTTTAACTCCTCCTCTTGACCCTTCTCCACTCCAGTCTCATCACATCCTGTTTAGAAGTACTTCTAAGGACAGTCTTTTCTCATGATCAGATCACTCTTTTACCAACATTTCCACCCCTCCCTCCATGGGTGATCTCACTTCAAAGTCAGTAAGTTACTTTGAACTGTTCTCCCTTTCTCCTGTCAACTTCAGCCTCACCCCCGTTTCTATCTTTTGACCTTGATGCTGCCAGAATAAGCATTTGCAAAAACTTAATTTAGCTGTCACTTTTTTTTCCCCTGCAAATGTCCTCATTGCTTGTAAGGTAAAATCTAAGATCTTTATCAAACATTAGTGCTCAGATCACTTTGCTTGGTTAAGATCTTTCAGAACTGAGAACATTTGAGTTCATAAATGCTAATACCTCAGAAAATAAAACCCTTATTTCCTCACTTTGGTCTAAGTCTGGAAGAAGGAGTAGATTGCGAAGCACTTCCATAGTCTACTGCATTTGGACAACTTAAGGAAGTCTGTAGACTACTTACCACACTACTTCTGAGGGAAGGAAAACTTCCATTTACCTTCTTAGCTTCTGTGGCTGGCCTAAGAATTAAAATGGCATAAGACAGATTAATAGGAAAGAAAACATACGCATTTTAAAATTTGTTTGTTTGTTTGTTTATTTTTATGTGTACACAAGTCTTCAGAGGGAAAATGAAGACCCAAAAAAGCTCAAATGTCTGTACTTGTGTACCTTTTTACACAAAGAACAATAAGTCATGGGAATGTGACAAGACAAAAGGGCTTGAGGGAGGGGCAGTAAGTTGTGGTTCAGTGACTAGGAAATATATGGGGTGGGGTGGAATTAATGAATGATAGGGTTATTTTAGTAAGTTTGTTTGCACAGGTCCATTTGACTCCCAGTCTCTGGTGATAAGAATATTTTTCTCTTCCTGATACAGGGAGGGCACCTTTCTCATGGGAAATTTTATGACCTGCTGTTAGATTGAAAAAGTTAGGTCAGAGAGCCCTTCCTGCATCTGCTGTTTCTCAAGCATATTCAGCTCAAAATAATCAAAATGCCAAAGAGGTGTATTTTGGCATGGTCTAAATCCCTTCACTTCCATCATTCAGGAAGTTTTATACCTACACTTGGTCTTTACTATTCCCTGTCAATTCTCAGATTTGGTTGGGGTTTTTGTAAGCCTTTGCAATTAAGCATGAAAATCCCTCTTGATGAACCACACACACGTTTATTATTGCAGTAGCCGCAGAGTGCTATTTCCTATGGCTGCTAGGGTGGGGCTGGCTGTCAGTCATCTTCTAAAAGCATAAAATTATGTGGTTGAATTCATTAATCTAAACCATTCAGAGGTCTGTTATTGATGACTGTTATTGATTTACCCAGGTTAGAGCCTTTGTAGCAATCTTGACTAAAGTACACATCCTTCATGCAAAACCTCAGTGCAAATGGTTTCCCAGACCTTCTACCCTCAGACTTTAACCTGAGTCTTAATCTTTACCCATATTCTTTCACCAAAAATCAAAGTTCTAATTGCATCTATCTACCAAAATTCACCTCTAATTATTTTTGTTATGAAACATTTCTCTGGGATAGAGTTATTGGACTCCTGTTTTTTTTTCAGCATTCTGTTATTATGTCTAGTATGGCAATTATGACTTTGCATTTTGATAAGCTGCTTAGGTGTCTGTCTCCCACCCAAGATGGACTTTGGGTGCCTGAAGGATAAACTCTGTGTCCTTTACATCTCTTCATCTCCAGCACATAGAATAATCCCTGGGACACAGAAGATACTCAGTATTTATTTAGTAGGGGAAAGAAAAGGATTGAATTATTGAATACATGAATGAATAAAAATGAGCAGGTATGGTATGTTTACTGTTATTGCACTTTGGAGCTAAGCACTGCTGTTTATAGATGGCTTTACAGTGTTGAAAGCTCTCTCAAAGGCACTTGATATTCATAACCTCACCATGAGGCAGACAGAGCTGATATCATTTGTCTCATTTTAGATATGAAGGCATTGGTTTTCAGAGCTAAAGAGACTAACTTGAGATGATATAAAACTAGATGAGAACCCAGATCTCCTGACTCTATGAATAGCAAAATATAAAATGACCTTATAGTTTATATTATCTATCATTTATGGAAATTAAGATGTCTACCATGAAATAAGGTGAACTATCCATCTTTAATTCACAGTAGAGAAAGAAGAAATTCAAAATAATATGAAATAAATCCTTTCAGATAAGACTCAATTTTTCAGTGTAAGAGTAAGCCTTTAAAAGAATAAATTTTATACTTTTTTGAATACTCTGTGTACCACATACTTTCAAAAAATCTTTTTAAGTTTTCATAGTTGCTTTGTTCTACACACAATTATCTGTTCTTTTAGAATACCTTCTAAAATGGATTAGAAATGCAATAAACCTATGGAACATAATTACTAGTTGTGTTCTTATCTCAGATTATATGAAGTCTTATTTTGTTTGTCTCTGATGATGCTCCTTGAACCACACATTTTAACAAGTTCGTGCTCCAGAGAAATATTGGAAAACCTAAGCCAGGCTCACTCTGTTAAAATAGAGCTGAGAGTGCATAGAAGGAGCTGTGGGTAAAGTTTCTGGGTAAGAAGAGATCACGGTTGCTCTTGATTTTTAAAAACATGTAGCCTCCTAATTTTAATAGAACCAAATTTCTTAAAAAAGCAAATTGGACTAAAGATTGCATTCCGAAGACAAAGCAAAGGATTTTAAAAGCATCAGTGATCAGTATCATCCCCCCTCCCAGCTGCCTCAAAATGCAGAGGGGAACAATAAGAAGTAAACTGTTCCATCATAAAGTTCAGGTGTGGGTTTAAACTAAGAACTTTCTTTCTGGTGTTCTACAGCTTCCCACTTAATCTATTGTTTAATCTGAGGTATGTTGTACTGCTCATTCAGAGGCAATCCATCAAAGCACAATGTGCATCCCCCCAGAAATGTCTAGTTTTGCTGCTTACCCAGAGTACCTGGTATCATGCCTGAATGAGGGAAACTTTCCTATAAATAACCTATAAAAGTACCTTTCCTGTCTACCTTTTTGAACCTTACCTGTCTCACACCCCCTTTTGAAGAACCTGCTTTCTCTTGTGGCACGAATCAATAAAAATATCTGTCTCTGTCCTATGCCTAGCAATTCTTACCACGGGAAAGGATCAAAATAGGAAAATGACCAAAAATGAATTTTAATTCATATTTCTGCTAGAGTTATAATTCTTATTTAAAATCAACTTCATCATTAATAATTTTTATTTCTTTATTTTCAAACAAGAAGATTCTTCTACTTAAATGGAGTTTTATGAGTATGGTGATGCCATACAGTCAACATAAAGATCAGTCCTCTCGCTCTCTAAAGTTTTCTCTCTCCTTTACTGTCTGTCCTCCCCTTCTGGACTTGAGCACCACAGATATGTTTTCTGCTGTTAGTTTCATCTTTTCTAGTATTTCACATAAACAGAATCAACCGGTACATATTCTTCTGCATTTAACTTATTTTACTTATAATGATGTTTTTGAGATGTGTGCATGATGTTGAATGTATTACTATTTCCCCCTTCTTGTTACCATTATATAAATGAACCAAAGATGGACCCTAGGTTTGCTGGACCCTAAGTTTGTTTCGTCACAGAAGCCTGAAATATATTAACTCAGTAGTCTGCTGGCACCAAACTCAAAATTTTATACATCCAATTGTTTCAAAAATAGACAAACAGATTTTTCAGGAATTTAGGATTTGCTTGCTTTCCATCCCTTGAGAAATTACACTGAGTATCTGCTGATCATTATTAAGATAGAGCCTTATGGTTATAAAAACCAGAGCTGCTATTGCCATTTAGAGGTGACTGATCACTGATTGAGACACTCCCCACTGTGGTGCTGAAACATATCCACTAGACACATAAGTCTCCTCTCTAATCCCCCTGTTCCTTATAGGTCCTTGCACTCCTCCCCTCCTGGATGGTAGCCCTTTTGTTGTAAACCTCAGGAACAGTCTCCTCCTGTGAAGGACTTTCTTCTCTGGCAACCCAGTCTAAAATCCACTCGGTAAAGCTTGCTGTGTCTTACTAGCTTGTGTGGTAGTATTTTTTTTCCCTTGAAAAATCCCTATATCCTTATAACTCCATACAATTACAAAGAAGGATTCCATAGTATAGCTATTTGCACATTTTCTTCATTTATCAGCTGAAGGACTGATTTTTTTTTTTCCAGTTTTGGCTGTCATTCACAATCCTGCTATTAACATTTGCATACAAGTCTTTATGTGGGCATATGTTTTCATTCCTGCCGGGAAAATACCGAGAGTGTGCCTAAGTCATATGGAAAGTTTATGTTTAACTTTGAAAGAAAGATATCATACTAGAAAAAAAATAAAAAAAGAAACTACCAAATTATTTTCCAAAGTGGCTGTATGCTTGGTATTTCACCAAGAATGCAAGTTTTAAATGCTTTACATTTTCTCCCGCATGTTCCTGTTAACTTTTTTTTGTTTTGACTTTAGCAATTCTTATGGGTGGGGAGTAGATCTCATTGTGGTGTCAGTTTGCATAACCCTGATGACTAGTGATCTTCAGTATCTTTTCGGGAGCTTATTGGCCATTCAGACATCTTCTTGGTAAAGTGCTTATTCAAATCATTTGCCCTGTCTTAAATGAGTTGTTTGTTTTATTGTATGAGGTTCTTTTAAAATATATTCTGGATGCAAACCATCTGTTAAATATGTATTTTATTTATTTTTACATTTTTTTATAATCTCTGTCATGCATTTTCACTTTCTTAACTGTATGTTCTGAAGAGTATAAGTTTTTAGTCTTAATAAAGTCCATCTTATCAAATGTTTTCTCTTACAGTTTGTGCTTTTTAATGTCCTGCTTAAGAAATTGGTGCCCTACTAAATAGCACAAATATTTTCTACCATGTTTTCTTTTAAAGATTTAATAGTTTGGGGTCTTATATTAGGTCTATAGTCTACTTCAAGTTAATTTCTATATGTGGTGTTAAGTCAGGGTCTGGGCTCATTTTTTTTCACCACACAGAAATCTAAAAAGTGGTCTAGCCTCATTTTCTGAAAAGATAATTTTTTTCCATAATAAGTTACCTTGACACATTTGTTAAAAATTAATCGACCACTAAAGTGTGGTCTATCATTTGTGATTTTTAAGTGCCTTTTCTGACTTAAATTTAGCAATCCATCTTCCACAGTGCTGTCATACTGATCCAAATAAAATACAATGTTATCATGGGAAGGGTTCAAGAGCGTGCCACTCCAAAATATACTGCTGTGGCATGTTGATTACTTTGAGCTGAAGGTACTTGAGAAACAGCAGATGCAGGAAGAGCTTTCTGACCTCCTCTTCTCTACCTAAAAGCAGGTCAAAAAATTTCCCATGAGTAAGGTGCCCTCCTTGTACCAGGAAGTGAAGAACATGTTTATCACCAGACACTGGGAGTTGACACTGGAATGGACCTGTACAAACAAACCTTTTAAAATAACCCTTGTAGTTCATGGGTTGCCCCCCACCCCAATATATCTCCCAGTCACTGCCCCACAACTTACTTCCTTTAGCTCAAGTCCTTTTGACTTGTCACATTTCCAAACTTAATCATCCGTTGTTCAAACAGATATATAACTTCAGGGGCCTAAAGGCTTCTTTGGGTTTTCATTTTCCTTTTGAAGATTCTCATGTGCAAGTAAAATTATTAAATAAAATGTGCGTGTTTTTTCTCCCATCAATCTGTCTTATGCCAGTCAGAGCCTGGGAAGGCAGAGGGAAGAGTTTTCTTTCCTACACGTCGTGTCCTTCTACTTACAACTCTTCGATGAGTCCCCAGTCGCCACAGAATAAACTCAAGACACATTCAAATTGTCTTTCATAATTTTGGCAGATAGAAAATGTCCTATCACTTGGAGAAGTATATAACGTGCCAAGATTCAAGAAGTTAAAATGTATATGGTAATTTAAGAGATCTCCAACTACCTTTGTGTTGCTCTAATATAGATTGTGAAGTCTGAGGTATATGAACCCAATTAACAATTTTCTCTATCTTTTTTTAAAGATTTTATTTATCAGAGAGAGAGAGCACACATGAGCAGAGGGGAGGGGCAGAGAGAGAGGGAGAAGCAGACTCCCTGCTGAGTGAGGACCCTGACACAGGCTCCATCCCAGATCCTGAGATCATGACCTGAGCGGAAGGCAGATGCTTCGACTGAACCACCGAGGAGCCCCATAAATTTCTCTATCACTTGTAATTCGTCTTCTCTTTTCGCAATGTCCACTGTCTATTCATCTTTGTTGAGTTTTATCTTAGTGCCATGATCTAGTTCAGTCCATCTCAAAATATTCTCTGACAGTCATCAGCAGATCACCTGATACTACATTAGAAACACAAATGGCAGGCCCCACTCCAAGCCCACTGAATCAGAATCTTTGAGGGCAAGGCCAGGAATTGGTGTTTTAACAAGCCCTCCTATTTATTCTTATGCAGGGTCATTCATTGTTGTATAAGACCTATCTTCTGGCGCGCCTGGGTGGCACAGCGGTTAAGCGTCTGCCTTCAGCTCAGGGCGTGATCCCGGCATTCTGGGATCAAGCCCCACATCAGGCTCCCCCGCTGGGAGCCTGCTTCTTCCTCTCCCACTCCCCCTGCTTGTGTTCCCTCTCTCGCTGGCTGTCTCTATCTCTGTCAAATAAATAAATAAAATCTTTAAAAAAAAAAAAGACCTATCTTCTGTTCTTTAGCATCTGTTCTATAATTTCTAAGATTTCTACCACATGGTCAGTCATTTTTACCTCTTAATATAATTAAAGCATTTATTAAGAAAATGACTAGTCAGAGGATATTCAGAGATTCTTATACATAGCTACTAATGACCTGTTACTTTTCAGTACTAACTTCGCTAAATCAAGTAGTATGGTTTTCATTCAAGTACTGGGTGTTTGGCTATAAATGCATGGGAGTCGGAAAACCATACTATGCGAAATCTTGGGATAATATAGAAGAGAAAATGATAACAGATGTATTTTGAAAATGAATATCAAATTCTAACACACCGGTTCTTTATTTTTGAAACTTTGACAATGATAATATAAATTTCTCCCTAAAACATTAAAATTGAGAATTAGATGAGATTGGATTTCTAATGTTAAATGATTCCTAGATGAGCTCTTCTGGATTCCGATGTATTACTACTTTTTTTTTCTATTATTCTGTTAAGTTTTATTAATTTATGTAAAGTTTATGATCAGTTAATGTATCCTATGGCTGAAAGACAAAATTGTTTTAAAGATATATACCAAGAAATCACTCCCCTCTCTGTCCCTCCATCTCATTTCGCCATTTTTATTAGTTTCTCATTTATTCTTTCAGTTTTTAAGTTAATAAAAGCAAATGTGTTTATACATATCACCTTCCTGTCTTATATATGGGCATAACATATACATGGTTATGTACTCTTTTTTCTCTCTCTTTACAAAAATATCCTAAAAAACGTTCTCCATCTGTACTTAGAAATTTTCAAATTGTTTTTGTAACTGTGTTTTTCTCTGCAGGATAAAAGATAAAAGTTTCTTTAACCAGATCCTTAATGCTGGATAGTTACATTGTTTCTGATCAGGTTCTGAAGAAAGTTGCACCTGCACACAACAACTGTGTTGCTATATTAGAATAACCTACTTGTGGGCGCCTGGGTGGCTCAGTCGTTAAGCATCTGCCTTCAGCTCAGGTCATGATCCCAGGGTCCTGGGATCCAGCCCTGCATCGGGTGCCCTGCTCAGCGGGAAACTTGCTTCTCCCTCNAGTTAAGAAGAAGCTTGACCATTCCAATATCCATCTTGGTGGCTAGCTACAGTTTGTCACATGGACCATTTTGGGCAAGTTTTCAGCAATTGCTGGAACAGTTCATTTTCCAGTGCCCAAGGAACCAATTTTTTAACCAAACTGTGGCCACTCACTATAGCTTAACACTATATTTTTTCTTTCCTAACCTCTCTCCCTCTCTCCCCTCTCTAGAGTTTGCTGTATCATTAGGGATCTCTAAGGCACCAATGAAAATTTAGNCGGGTGCCCTGCTCAGCGGGAAACTTGCTTCTTCCTCTCCCACTCCCCCTGCTTGTGTTCCCTCTCTCGCTGGCTGTCTCTATCTCTGTCAAATGAATAAATAAAATCTTTANGAATACCCTATTTGTTGTTTAGATTACATGAGGTAGGACTTCTGGGTTAAAGGGCAAACACATCTGTAATTTTGGTAGATACTGCCAGATATTTACCTCCTTCAGAGATGCCCCATTATTTGTGTGCTGACTTCACAGTCATGGTAATTTTCAGATTTTTGGAAAATTTTTCCACTGGATATGTGATAAGTGATAAAATAAGTGTGTTTCTCTTAATATAAGTAAATTTTGATATGTTTCCATATATTTGTCCTGTGAACTATCTGTTCATATTCTTTTCCTCATTGTCCAATGGGTTGTCTTTTTTCCTATAGATTTCTAGAAGTTTTAAAAATTAGAATGAGACTAGTCTGGGTCTTTGACTTGAACAACTCATTAGAGAAAGTTTGGAGAAGATGAAGTTTTGAGGAGGAGGGAGGTAGAAATTAAGAGTTTGATTTTTGACATGTTAAATTTGAGATATCTGTGAGACATTTAAAATAGATGTAAATTAGGCAGTGGGGTGTTCCAATTTGGAACTCTTGGGAGAAATGAGGGTTACTGATATAAATTTGGTAGTCATTAGCATATGGAGGTAACAGGGTTGTGGGAATGGATGAAGTCATCTAAGAAGAAAAGGTAAAAGAGAAAGGAAAAAAGAATAAGACTTTTCCTGATGACATTCAAATATTTAGAGTAGCCAGAGCAGAGCTTCACTGATTCCCTCAGGGATTAATTAGCCAGACTGGGCCTGCGCCAGCCGGATCCCCTGGGCCAGTTGCCTTTAAGAGAAGGAAATCACATTTGGGACTCCTCCAATGAGAGTTAGACCAGAAGGGGGTCTGATGGCCCATTTCACAGTCTTTGCAACTGGGGAGCATGGTGAAATCATATGGAATTTGCTGATCCACCATAAAGGCTGAATACGGTTAAGAAGAAGCTTGACCATTCCAATATCCATCTTGGTGGCTAGCTAGAGTTTGTCACATGGACCATTTTGGGCAAGTTATCAGCAATTGCTGGAACAGTTCATTTTCCAGTGCCCAAGGAACCAGATTTTTTAACCAAACTGTGGCCACTCACTATAGCTTAACACTATATTTTTTCTTTCCTAATCTCTCTCCCTCTCTCCCCTCTCTAGAGTTTGCTGTATCATTAGGGATCTCTAAGGCACCAATGAAAATTTAGTAATGCATATATTTTCTTGATAGGTTTTGAGTATCTGATACTCTTAGCATCTTCAATTATACATTTTCTAGGAAAGCAGTCTTTAAACAACATACTATTCATAATAACCAGCCCAGATCTCTCTCTCTCTCTCCCTCCCTCCACTTCTCTCTCTCTCCCTGACATATAAAAAATATGTATCTTTTTATATAGGCTAGCAAATTCTTAACGAACTGACAGTATCACAGATAATAGCTATAAACTCTGATGAGACAAGAAACATCAAAATAAATACTTGAAGGTTCTGGAGAGTGAAGAAAATCAGGCAAATTCTAAAGGAGATTTGACACTTGGAAGAAGGAAACACAATAAACACAAAATGTGAGTTTTCTCTCTTTCTCTCTCTCTCTCTCTCTCTCTCTCTCTCTGTGTGTGTGTGTGTGTGTGTGTGTGTGTGTGTGTGTGTGTGTNGGTAGGAAGTCCTGCTGTCTCAGTTGTGGCTAAGACTCTGATAAGTCATTCTTTCTGGCTGGAAGAAGAAAAGGATTTCAGAAAAATACACCCATTGGGGAGTAAAGGAAAAAAAGAAATCAAGAGAGGAGGTGCCCCAGATTCTTTGTATAAATTATTTCTAACACTTCAGCTAAACCTCGAGCCCCCTAAGCATGAGGCAGTCGGAAAAAAAAAAAAATGCCTAGCCATGACCTGGGGAGAAGGAAGAACCGAACTGTGGCTTAAGCTGCCACCCAAGAGTCAGTTTGTAGCTTGAATCAAACCAAATTAATTTTCTCCTTTAAAAAAAAAATTCAACAGTCTTGAAAATAATCTAATAGGATCCAGAGTCTCCACAATATAACATTTAAAATGATTAGTGTTCAATGTAAAATTACTTGACATATGAGCGACCAAGAAAATGTATCCCATTCTCAAGATCTAAAATAATCAACGGAGACAACCCCAAGTTGCTACAGATGTTGAAATTATCAGACAAGGACTTCAAAGCATTTATTTTAACTATGCTGAACTAGATTTAAAGAAATACACTCATAATGAATGAAATGACAAAAAATCTCAGCTGAGAAATAGAAAGTATAATGAAAGTACCAAATGGAAATTCTAGAATGAAAAATTGCAATATCAAATCAAATTTTTAATAAAAACGCATTTCGATCTGCCTCACAAGAAATAAACTAACATGCAAATGACAACAGCCGCAAAACCAAGTCATAATCCGAAGCTACATAACTACTTCAAGATTTGAACTTCTTTCTGACACCAAAGCCTTTGCTCCAAGCATTTCAAAGAATATGATTCATTCAATAGAGCAGTGCAATGGAGTTAATATTACAAATATTCAGGAAATGAACTTGTATCAAGTTAAAGATATATGCCAAAGTTTTAACGGAGGTTTTCTTTGTTGAAATTGAATGTGGTTTTCATTTCCCTCGTTTTAGTTGTCTTTTTTTTCTTTTCTTAGTTGAAAGAAACCAGAATATGTCACCCCAAAATATGCTTCTTTGACATAAAAGTCATTTTAAGTTGAAGACAATTCAGAAGCAGCAAAGGCAGAAAAAGCTCCCCCTTTTCTGCCTAAAAGCAAGGCATACATCTCCCCAGGTCTCTCCTTTAGCTGCAGACGGACTTAGCATCCCAGAGATGGCACCAGGGGAGTCTGAAAACAAGTCTTATTCCATCACTTTCCCCCCATATATTTACCTTGCCATAGTTTGCTGCCCCTGGAAGCTTACACTCGCTTTCCTCTGTCCTGTCATTCCTCTACAAATGTATTGTTCTTTGTTGAAGATGCTATATAAACTGGAATTCTGAGCTACCATTTTACTTACTTTTGGTTTAGGTTTCTCCCACGTGATGTGCACTGGACAGATTAATAAATCATTTGTTTTTCTCTTGTTAATCCGTCTTTTTGTATAAGAGTACCAGTTGAGGGGCGCCTGGGTGGCACAGCGGTTAAGCGTCTGCCTTCGGCTCAGGGCGTGATCCCGGCGTTGTGGGATCAAGCCCCACGTCAGGCTCCTCTGCTGTGAGCCTGCTTCTTCCTCTCCCACTACCCCTGCTTGTGTTCCCTCTCTCGCTGGCTGTCTCTATCTTTGTCAAATAAATAAACAAAATCTTTAAAAAAAAATAAAATAAAAAGAGTACCAGTTGAAAACCTTAGATGGGCAGAGATAGAGTTTTGACTCCCTTATGTAGTATTAAGCATATATTTATTATACATGTAAGGATGTTATTTTTATTTACTTAAAGCTAGCTGAAAAAGAGAACTGGAAACAGTGCTTACTCTGTAAATTTGCTTATTTTCCAATTAAAAATATTACAGTTTCAAAGTTGATAAATTAGATTTAAATACTCTATTGAACTAATTTGTGTCTCATCATAAGTTTTGCTACTGGAATCTTTTAAAATACTTTTTGTTAAGATAAAAGTCTCGGTATTAATTTGACTCAATAGAATAGAGCTTGCTGNCACTGGACAGATTAATAAGTCATTTGTTTTTCTCTTGTTAATCCGTCTTTTTGTATAAGAGTACCAGTTGAGGGGCGCCTGGGTGGCACAGCGGTTAAGCGTCTGCCTTCGGCTCAGGGCGTGATCCCGGCGTTGTGGGATCAAGCCCCACGTCAGGCTCCTCTGCTGTGAGCCTGCTTCTTCCTCTCCCACTACCCCTGCTTGTGTTCCCTCTCTCGCTGGCTGTCTCTATCTTTGTCAAATAAATAAACAAAATCTTTAAAAAAAAAATAAAATAAAAAGAGTACCAGTTGAAAACCTTAGATGGGCAGAGATAGTTTTGCCTCCCTTATGTAGTATTAAGCATATATTTATTATACATGTAAGTATGTTATTTTTATTTACTTAAAGCTAGCTGAAAAAGAGAACTGGAAACAGTGCTTACTCTGTAAATTTGCTTATTTTCCAATTAAAAATATTACAGTTTCAAAGTTGATAAATTAGATTTAAATACTCTATTGAACTAATTTGTGTCTCATCATAAGTTTTGCTACTGGAATCTTTTAAAATACTTTTTGTTAAGATAAAAGTCTCAGTATTAATTTGACTCAATAGAATAGAGCTTGCTGTTTTATTTTGTTTTCAGTAATGGCCATGACATTTGGATCCATTTGTCATTTAAATGGAAAAAAAAAAAATCCACACAGAATTACCTTAGTCAAAGTGCAGTTTTAATTAATTCAATCACATCAGCCACCTCTTGACCAAATCACCTTATTCTACTGGGAGGTGCTATTACAGAAATATAGGCAATTGTCCAAAGCAAGAATATCATAGTGTAATTTTCTGGGGGCAGAGCGGGGAGCATGCTTGGGGCTATGAGGTTGGGAAGAGCCTTTCCAGTGGTTACGTAAGATGACATGGATCAGAATGTGCTTCCTTATGTCTGGCTGCCGTTTTCTTTCCTAAAATCTAACTTTTCTAAGGCTTAGGCATCTCATTACAATTCTTATATATAGTGCNAGTATTAATTTGACTCAATAGAATAGAGCTTGCTGTTTTATTTTGTTTTCAGTAATGGCCATGACATTTGGATCCATTTGTCATTTAAATGGAAAAAAAAAAAATCCACACAGAATTACCTTAGTCAAAGTGCAGTTTTAATTAATTCAATCACATCAGCCACCTCTTGACCAAATCACCTTATTCTACTGGGAGGTGCTATTACAGAAATATAGGCAATTGTCCAAAGCAAGAATATCATAAAGTAATTTTCTGGGGGCAGAGCGGGGAGCATGCTTGGGGCTATGAGGTTGGGAAGAGCCTTTCCAGTGGTTACGTAAGATGACATGGATCAGAATGTGCTTCCTTATGTCTGGCTGCCGTTTTCTTTCCTAAAATCTAACTTTTCTAAGGCTTAGGCATCTCATTACAATTCTTATATATAGTGCCCCAATTACTTCTCTTTTAATATAACTCATTACCCCACTTCATTTATATATCTAACCATATCCTGTACATCATGTACACCTCATCATCTTCTTTCAAGTGGGACCTTAACATTTCTGCACCTCGTTTGACTTCGAATATGTAGCTCCTGTGACTGGTTTCTTTCCATCTGTGTCGTTTATTAGAACATTTAAAGACATAACTACATATGAAATTTGCTTGAAATACATAGGTTTGCCTTGTCAAATTTAAGAATGAAGAGCTTGTTTATTGTCACCTGAAAATTTTTCTACAGTGTGAGTGAACTATCGGCATGTGAAGTTTCACTAGGTCGTGTACCAGTAAGTTAAGCTGAGTCATACTCTGATGCGTTTAATAAGAAGTATTGATTGCCCACTTAGTAAAGAGAATAGGAAGGAGCTAGGCTGATGTTAGTCCATAAAATGATTAAGATATTAAAATATGTGCCTTCATTGCAAGATGTCTTACAGTTGTTGAAAAGTGGACAACAAATAAACACTTAAATGGATAATTACAGAGCAATGAAGGCAACACACTAACGGAGGCTTTTTATGGACTATGCTATCCTGTAAACACCAGCGTACTATGCTTACACCCCAGCTTCTCAAAATACTACATGTATCCCTCATTTAGCTTCAAAAGTAGAATGCACTAGCCTATAACTTGAATTTAAAAGGATGATTATGAGATTTAAATTTTTAAAAATTATTTCTTCATGTTCCTTTATTCCAATATATGTCCTTAAAAGTTAAAAATAAATCAGTTATATCAATAGGTAGTCACTTTATTTCTCACTAAAATTTAATTTTGAACACGGTAGAAACATTTCCTGAAGCACCCTCTGAGAGATTATAGGTGCCTCCTGAGAAAATCGTCCCTGCTCCAATTTAGGAGTAACGATTGGACGCATGTATAATCTCCTGAATGGAAGTTTCATTTGAATCTACTTGGTTAATCTCTCATCAAGCCCTGATCTGGGTAGGTGTCATTGTTGCTGCCTAGCCCCAGAAAACGTGTACTAGTGTGTCCTAAAAGTTAATAGGAGAAATTCCTACTTAACCAAGGCATGAACTTGATATCAGCAGCCCAGTTTAAAAACTCTAGAGCATTCAAGGATATTCAATGATTCTTGGGCTCCATGAATGTTGTCAACCCCTCTCATGCTCCATCTCTCTATCCTGAGCTTCTCAATAACTGTATCAGAAACGGTTACTGAAATGTCTAGCCTTTTGTCATTTCCCAGCCTTCCATCCACCACAACCCTACTTACTTCTGCCTCAGTAATGGCTTTCCCCAACCCTTGGTTTTAAACCATCAAAATAGATTTTCCCAAACAGCAGGAAAATCTATTTACCACATTGTGACCCAGGTGTCCACTTCCTAAATCCCTATACCAGCTTTTGCAGGTATTTAGTTCTGGTTAAGGTAAATTAACCCATGTGGTAGTAAGTGCTATTGACTATCAAAACCAATTTTGAGACACCAGATACTACTTTGGGTGGTCCTGGGACACTGAATAATACATTTGGACCACCATAATCCTAGAACAGCTAATGCAGAGCCAGACTTGTAATTCTTGCCAAAGAATTTAGGCTGCTTTCTTCAAGAACTTCGGTGATTTATAATATATACATTAAAATCCAAATCAAAGAGTAGATACCTTGTCCCACATCTAATTTTGGCAAAACAGAGGCAGACCCATTCAATGAAATTTTTCAGTCTGAGAACTTTATGATCATATAACCACACCTACAACTGACTTTGATAATCCAAAGACCAACAATAAGGCAAGTCCTCTGTTCCTCAACATCTGGGCAAGATTCAGAGATATTCAGAAGTAAAGCCATGGTGGAGAGAGAGAGCAAAGAGAGTCTTCCTATCGACTGGCAAGCTGGAAAAACACCACCCTGGCAGGTCACAAGGCTAAGTTCCAAAATTTAGTCTACACTGACTATTGATGGTCTTCTATCAGACCTGCGAATTTCGATTTTCTGAATAGAATGGACTTTGACTAGTTCATTGCTATCTACACAGTTCCTAGAACAATATTGGGTCCAGATATTAATGATATTTATTAGCTAATAGTATACAAACACCTGTGATACACACTTCTGGGGCAAAGACATCCCAGTAGACTGAAATACTGCTAAAATATACTCGTAAACCTGAATATTTCAAGATAAACCAAGCATATATTTTGTTAGAACCATCTTCTACCATACTCTTAAGTAAACAAATGCCTTCGCTGAAGTGGTGTAATTACTCTCTTATCAACCTTTCATTTGTTCTTATAAAGATGTTTCTTTTTATTTAAAAATGTTCCTTCTCTATCAGCCTAGGCTCTTAAAATACAACCCATGTTCTCTGTTTGCATTTGATTTGGAAGATAACATTAGGAACTTCTGTCATCTAAATATACCACTGGACACCCACAGATCAATGGCCAGAGAGACTGTTTTAGTTAAATCCTAGAATACGTGAATAACACAAGAACTCTTACAGCTTAGTTTTATAGACTATACCCAGTGNCTATCGGGTCCGGATATTAATGATATTTATTAGCTAATAGTATACAAACACCTGTGATACACACTCCTGGGGCAAAGACATCCCAGTAGACTGAAATACTGCTAAAATATACTCGTAAACCTGAATACTTCAAGATAAACCAAGCATATATTTTGTTAGAACCGTCTTCTACTTCTGTCATCTAAATATACCACTGGACACCCACAGATCAATGGCTGTTTAGTTAAATCCTAGAATACGTGAATAACACAAGAACTCTTACAGCTTAGTTTTATAGACTATACCCAGTGTGATGTTTATCCATGTTCATTTCCTTTTATGTCTTCTGTAGTCAACACAACTTTTCTCTCTATTTGATCAAAGCTGAATTTGAATTAAAAGGAAAAAAAAGTCACTGAAAACTCTTCATCCAGAATGCCTTATTTCTCAGTCATTGGGATTATTCTTTATTATTTTCCCAAAACTCTCCATGTCTCAGTCAGCCCTTTCCGAAAAGAGCCAGAACAAATACTATGTCAATGGACATTATCCATAAAACCAGCATTCAATCTCTATGACTATGGACTAGGGGATTGAGAACAACCTTGCGGTGCTTTGGGATTCATACCAACACTCTAGTCAGTTCTGCTGCTTTCCATGCTGGGAAAGAACTAAACCTGGAGAAAGTTCCCATTTCAAAACATTCCTATACACGTGAAGATCTCAGGCCTGACAAAGTTAAAGAACTTTGGTGTAATTTACATCTTTCCTGGCTCCTTAAACAAGCCCAAATGTCATGGTCACAATTTTTTTAAGAGAAGTTGAAATTCTTGGATGTTCTGAAGCTGCCCTCCTATTTGTCTGTTTGATTTAGTCAGTCTTCCAGCTTTGCATTCCAGGTCCTTATATCTGTGTGAGGCACTTTTTCTTTTCTTACAGTATCACTGGGATTATGTTTTTTGCTTATCAAGATTATGAGTTTATCCTCTGCTTAGCTTTACTCTTGATNATAAGAAGTATTGATTGCCCACTTAGTAAAGAGAATAGGAAGGAGCTAGGCTGATGTTAGTCCATAAAATGATTAAGATATTAAAATATGTGCCTTCATTGCAAGATGTCTTACAGTTGTTGAAAAGTGGACAACAAATAAACACTTAAATGGATAATTACAGAGCAATGAAGGCAACACACTAACGGAGGCTTTTTATGGACTATGCTATCCTGTAAACACCAGCGTGCTATGCTTATACCCCAGCTTCTCAAAATACTACATGTATCCCTCATTTAGCTTCAAAAGTAGAATGCACTAGCCTATAACTTGAATTTAAAAGGATGATTATGAGATTTAAATTTTTAAAAATTATTTCTTCATGTTCCTTTATTCCAATATATGTCCTTAAAAGTTAAAAATAAATCAGTTATATCAATAGGTAGTCACTTTATTTCTCACTAAAATTTAATTTTGAACACGGTAGAAACATTTCCTGAAGCACCCTCTGAGAGATTATAGGTGCCTCCTGAGAAAATCGTCCCTGCTCCAATTTAGGAGTAACGATTGGACGCATGTATAATCTCCTGAATGGAAGTTTCATTTGAATCTACTTGGTTAATCTCTCATCAAGCCCTGATCTGGGTAGGTGTCATTGTTGCTGCCTAGCCCCAGAAAACGTGTACTAGTGTGTCCTAAAAGTTAATAGGAGAAATTCCTACTTAACCAAGGCATGAACTTGATATCAGCAGCCCAGTTTAAAAACTCTAGAGCATTCAAGGATATTCAATGATTCTTGGGCTCCATGAATGTTGTCAACCCCTCTCATGCTCCATCTCTCTATCCTGAGCTTCTCAATAACTGTATCAGAAACGGTTACTGAAATGTCTAGCCTTTTGTCATTTCCCAGCCTTCCATCCACCACAACCCTACTTACTTCTGCCTCAGTAATGGCTTTCCCCAACCCTTGGTTTTAAACCATCAAAATAGATTTTCCCAAACAGCAGGAAAATCTATTTACCACATTGTGACCCAGGTGTCCACTTCCTAAATCCCTATACCAGCTTTTGCAGGTATTTAGTTCTGGTTAAGGTAAATTAACCCATGTGGTAGTAAGTGCTATTGACTATCAAAACCAATTTTGAGACACCAGATACTACTTTGGGTGGTCCTGGGACACTGAATAATACATTTGGACCACCATAATCCTAGAACAGCTAATGCAGAGCCAGACTTGTAATTCTTGCCAAAGAATTTAGGCTGCTTTCTTCAAGAACTTCGGTGATTTATAATATATACATTAAAATCCAAATCAAAGAGTAGATACCTTGTCCCACATCTAATTTTGGCAAAACAGAGGCAGACCCATTCAATGAAATTTTTCAGTCTGAGAACTTTATGATCATATAACCACACCTACAACTGACTTTGATAATCCAAAGACCAACAATAAGGCAAGTCCTCTGTTCCTCAACATCTGGGCAAGATTCAGAGATATTCAGAAGTAAAGCCATGGTGGAGAGAGAGAGCAAAGAGAGTCTTCCTATCGACTGGCAAGCTGGAAAAACACCACCCTGGCAGGTCACAAGGCTAAGTTCCAAAATTTAGTCTACACTGACTATTGATGGTCTTCTATCAGACCTGCGAATTTCGATTTTCTGAATAGAATGGACTTTGACTAGTTCATTGCTATCTACACAGTTCCTAGAACACTATCGGGTCCGGATATTAATGATATTTATTAGCTAATAGTATACAAACACCTGTGATACACACTCCTGGGGCAAAGACATCCCAGTAGACTGAAATACTGCTAAAATATACTCGTAAACCTGAATACTTCAAGATAAACCAAGCATATATTTTGTTAGAACCGTCTTCTACTTCTGTCATCTAAATATACCACTGGACACCCACAGATCAATGGCTGTTTAGTTAAATCCTAGAATACGTGAATAACACAAGAACTCTTACAGCTTAGTTTTATAGACTATACCCAGTGTGATGTTTATCCATGTTCATTTCCTTTTATGTCTTCTGTAGTCAACACAACTTTTCTCTCTATTTGATCAAAGCTGAATTTGAATTAAAAGGAAAAAAAAGTCACTGAAAACTCTTCATCCAGAATGCCTTATTTCTCAGTCATTGGGATTATTCTTTATTATTTTCCCAAAACTCTCCATGTCTCAGTCAGCCCTTTCCGAAAAGAGCCAGAACAAATACTATGTCAATGGACATTATCCATAAAACCAGCATTCAATCTCTATGACTATGGGCTAGGGGATTGAGAACAACCTTGTAGTGCTTTGGGATTCATACCAACACTCTAGTCAGTTCTGCTGCTTTCCATGCTGGGAAAGAACTAAACCTGGAGAAAGTTCCCATTTCAAAACATTCCTATACACGTGAAGATCTCAGGCCTGACAAAGTTAAAGAACTTTGGTGTAATTTACATCTTTCCTGGCTCCTTAAACAAGCCCAAATGTCATGGTCACAATTTTTTTTAAGAGAAGTTGAAATTCTTGGATGTTCTGAAGCTGCCCTCCTATTTGTCTGTTTGATTTAGTCAGTCTTCCAGCTTTGCATTCCAGGTCCTTATATCTGTGTGAGGCACTTTTTCTTTTCTTACAGTATCACTGGGATTATGTTTTTTGCTTATCAAGATTATGAGTTTATCCTCTGCTTAGCTTTACTCTTGATTACCATGCACTGTCTCCATCCCAACAGCACTTGTACCTCTAGTAAAACATACCTCCTCTAGTGGCTTCGTTTATAGGTACTGGGAACAGAGAATGAAATAATTAGGGCCGAGCTGTCAAAACCACTGGGTGGTCAGTAGGCATTTTCAACTGACTTGTGTTGACTTCTTTCTTTGATTATACAGAAACCTGAAGATCATAGTCTGAGCACATTTAGGTTTTGCTGGAGAAAAGAATATCATTCTAAAGATCNACCATGCACTGTGTCCATCCCAACATACCTCCTCTAGTGGCTTCATTTATAGGTACTGGGCTCACTTCATTCAACTTACCTTCCTTCCAGGATCTCACCTGGGAACAGAGAATGAAATAATTAGGGCCGAGCTGTCAAAGCCACTGGGTGGTCAGTAGGCATTTTCAACTGACTTGTGTTGACTTCTTTCTTTGATTCTACAGAAACCTGAAGATCATAGTCTGAGCACATTTAGGTTTTGCTGGAGAAAAGAATATCATTCTAAAGATCCTTCCCTTTCTCACAGTTGCTCTTACATCCAATATATTTCTCCACTTCCANAATTTACATCTTTCCTGGCTCCTTAAACAAGCCCAAATGTCATGGTCACAATTTTTTTAAGAGAAGTTGAAATTCTTGGATGTTCTGAAGCTGCCCTCCTATTTGTCTGTTTGATTTAGTCAGTCTTCCAGCTTTGCATTCCAGGTCCTTATATCTGTGTGAGGCACTTTTTCTTTTCTTACAGTATCACTGGGATTATGTTTTTTGCTTATCAAGATTATGAGTTTATCCTCTGCTTAGCTTTACTCTTGATACCATGCACTGTGTCCATCCCAACATACCTCCTCTAGTGGCTTCATTTATAGGTACTGGGCTCACTTCATTCAACTTACCTTCCTTCCAGGATCTCACCTGGGAACAGAGAATGAAATAATTAGGGCCGAGCTGTCAAAGCCACTGGGTGGTCAGTAGGCATTTTCAACTGACTTGTGTTGACTTCTTTCTTTGATTCTACAGGAAACCTGAAGATCATAGTCTGAGCACATTTAGGTTTTGCTGGAGAAAAGAATATCATTCTAAAGATCCTTCCCTTTCTCACAGTTGCTCTTACATCCAATATATTTCTCCACTTCCACCACTTCTGCCTCTCTCTGTGGCTACCCTATGGAAGCACACAGCATTTTCTCCACAAGATAAATGGCTCTCAGCCTTCCCAGAGGCCTTCAATATTAAACTAGTTCTCACGGTGCCATTATCTTTCCTCTGGTACATTAAATAAATTGTCAGTTTCCTGAGTCACAGCAGTTTATTGTCAAATTATAACTTTATAAAGCCAGATAGGATCATGATTTATAACATGCATAGGTTTTAAGTTCTAGACAATGTTAATAATGTCTGAAAAAAAATTAGAAAACCATGTACTTAGAGGACAACTACTGTTACTATTCAGATGTAAGATATATTTTAAAATATACAATATTTTTTATTAGATAGACTTAGTATGTTTATTTTAAATAAAGTAAGAGAAATTATTATTGTATTATTATACATTAAAATAATGATAACAAGTAAAAATATTGTTGTATTCTTCTAAAAATATTCTCATAAATCCAGTAAACAACTTAAATTGCCACAAAATACAGGCCTTTTTCTCAGATGTATTAAATTTTCATTGTTACTTCTATATGATATTCCCACAAATTGTACCATAGTTTGCACTGATGGACCATTTCTTATAACTCATTAGGTACTGTTCCCATAAGTTACTCCCAGATGTCCTTTAAGAAAGTTGAATTTGATAATAAATAAAGCTCACCAGAATATTTCCAGAGGGAATCTTTTTCTCAGTGTTATTATACTACTGATTGATAATTTATTTTTATTGAATTTCTGTTCAAACTTCTATTGAGAAAGGACTTACCGTTAAAATTAAATATCCTGTTCATGTCTTAAATAAAACTATTTTATTTACAGCTTACACATACTTTATTATTAATATTTATGCAAAAAATAAATAACATCTCCCTCGATTTACAAATTTGACTCAATATACACATTACTGCCTTATGTATCTTCTACTCTGATTTCTGCAATATTATTAAAGTAGCTTTTTAATGTATCTTCATATTGCCAATAACCTTTAAAAATAGGAAAGAAGGAAGCAGTAGGCTTTAAAATATATTTTGCCTAAGGCTAGCATAATTTAAAGTATAGAATTCTTCTTTGTTTTTTACTGTTTCTGACAAGTAAACTTTAGAAGGACAAAACAGTTTTTAACAAGTGGAAAAACTGCTTATATAGCATTAGGGGGAAGAACAATCTGCTGAGATATTTTGTTTATTCTTCCATATGTAAAGTGTCACTGTCATTAAGCTTGATAGACTTGAGGCAAGTAGTATTTTTAAAGAGCACAAGTCAATGCTTCCTAAACATAAAAATGAATTTTTGGAAGGAATCACCTATTTTATAAATAAAGGGCATTCACATGTGGGATACAGTGTCACTTACCAAAATATTCCAGTTCATTGATTTCTAGATAGACATGGTTAATTTTATAAGCTTCGATGACAAGAAGACATTAATCCTCACCATTGTCATACACTTATTTGCCTATGAGATGTAAGATAAAAATCTCACCGTCATTCTTCTCCCACCCCTGAAAGGAGGCCTGATATCTTTAAAGCAATGGCTCAAAACTAATTAGTCTCTTTTTTGACAAGACACATATGCATTTATTATGAAAAAAAAAAGCTTCAAATGAGATTTTTTTAATAAGTTATTTAGACATCCTCTCATATGTTCTATATCTTGGCAAATTTGATCACATACAAGAGTTAATCTCCAGTGATAGCTATAAGCAACAATAGTGCCCACATCACTTTTTACTACTTTTAACATTAACCCTGCTGTTGTATTCTCAGTGTGTGATCATGTATCTTTTCATGTTGTCTAAACTGAGCTTCAATATTTGGTAATTAAAGTCAATCATTATGAGCTTAATTTTTATGCATACCAGTATACCTAGGTTGATAATCAATGTAAAATAGTACCTGAGGTCATTTCTGAGTTCAGGAGAAGGCTCTTCAGTAAATACATTGGGTTGCTCTATGTAGGGAGCATGTGAAAGAATCTGAACAAAATTACATGTTTTAGTGGAATTGGTAGACACAGTACAGTCCCTTAAATCAGGTATTTAAAAAAAAACTTACATATTTGAAACTAGTAGAAATTATTGGTTTTGGTAATATATTTGCTAAAAACAAACATCCCATATCTCTTTTAGTGCACAGGTGAACTTTTAAAATGCAACACTTTTCATTGATACCTCGAGTTATGATTAAACATATAGTTAGACTATATGTTTAGCAACCTAGGTAATAGTTGCATCATAGAAGTCACTGATTGATTCCTTAAGAAAATAGAATATTTGTATAATCCATATGTATGCTATAATATATATTGAACATATGGCAGATACATGGAGAGATGAGAGGGAGAGAGTCAGAGACAGGCATAGAGACAAATAGAGACAGAGAAGAGGCAAAGAGAGATTCATTCAACTGCATTAAAGTGGCCAGTGTCAGTTGGGAAATGTTTTTCATATTATTTCAAGTAAGGACATGGGAACCTGGCAAACTCTGTACCTTACTGAAGGTTTTATAACACGATACCACCTTGCTAGAACGCAATTTAGAATGGTGGAATGGTAGAATTAGAATAAGGACTATGACCAGATATCCCACCTTCATTTCTGAAAGTGGATATGGTTGTCTTGACCCTCACTGACCTAAGCAATGGCAGATGGACAAACTGCCAAACACGAAAAAGTGAGAAGAGACTTGCAGAGTCTCACACAAGCAAAACACACAGTCTGCTTCCCCTTCTTTTGAAAATATACTCAGCAGTTTAATTTTTTTAATTTAAATTTTTCTATGTAGACTTCAATTAATATTAATTAGCATCTAGCATTGTACGTAAGGGTTCACAAAGCACAGCTGAATAAATCCCACCCTCTACCATTCCTCCATAAAATCTAAAATGCTCTGGTGATTGCATAATAATCTGATTCCCCTCCTCTTCCTTTTCCATATTTAGTGTTCTTACTTGTTGACTTATTTTGTTACTTTTAATCCTTATAATGATTTCAAATTTAAGGAAAAGTTACAAAATTAGTACAAGGATCAGATTCCAGTTATTCATGTTTTGCCCCAGTCATATCCATCTACAAACTATCTATATTAAATGTAAATATATCTATCTATACAAATATAAATATATATAATGAATATATGCATTCACCATAAAATTACATAGAAAATTTTATATTCTTTGTAATATATATATTCTATATATTTGTTTCCAAATTCAATAAAATTGATAAATTTTTAACTAGACTGACAAAGAAAAGATGGAAAAGACACAAACCACCAATAGTAGAAATGAAAGAGGAATATATCACCACAGACCTTACAGATAATTAATGAAAAAGAAAAATAGGAAGAACTTAAACACAAAAATACAACTAATATGAAATAAGGCAATTCTTTGAAAGTCTCAAGGTGTGAAAATTTACCCATGAAGAAAGAGATAAGCTGAATAGTTACAAAATGATTAAATAAATTTAATTTATAATTCAAAACCTTCTGGAAAACATGGCTTGTAGCTCCAGATAGCTTTACTGAAATAACACCAATTCTATATAATCTCTTCTAAATAATAGAATAAGAGTGAATATAACTCACTTTATGAGGTCAGAATTATCCTGATATCAAAACTCTACAAAGACAGCATGAAAACGGACAACCACAGACAAATATTCCTTGTGAACATAGATTCAAATAATTTTCAACATAACACTAACATCAAACCCAGGAACATATAAAAGGAATAATGCACCACAATCAAGAGCAATTTATCTTGGAAAGACAAGATTGGTTCAATATGTGAAAAAGTATTCAATGTAATTCACCCTATTCACAGACTAAAGGAAAAAATATGATCTTATCAACTGACACAAGGAAGGCATTTAACAAAATTCAATATCCAGTTATAAAAACTAAAACCAAAAACTCAGCACCCTGGAAATAAAGTGGAACCATATATACCATTTGCATGGTATGGAGGGCATCCATATATACCATTTGCAAAGACATGGATGAAACTTGAGGGCATTATGCTAAGTGAAATAAATAAATACATAAATAAATAAGACAAATTCTGTATGATTTCAGTTATTTGTATGTGGAATCTAAAAAAGCTGAACTCATAGATATAGAGAGTAGATGGGTGGTTGCCAGGGGCTAGGATGTAGGGATCTTGGGGATGAGGAGACGTTGGTCCAAGGGATAAACTTCTAGTTACAGATGAGCAAGTTCTGGGGATCTAATGTAGAGCGTGGAGTAAAGGAACAATCGTGTACCCTGATTGTAGTAGTAGTTACGTGAAGCTATGCGTGTGTTAAAACTCATAGAATTTCATGTCAAATGCAAAAAAAAAAAAAAAAATAGCACACTAGTTAATCCCAGGGTATGTGTGTGTTAATATGTGTATCTGAGGGATATAGGAAGGGCTGGTACTAGCATCAAAGGCAGGTATACATGTTTAAGCCTCAGAACTCCACTTTTGCGAAAGCCGCTTCCAATCTCTGGAAAGACCCTAGCAATTTGTTCACCAGGAAGTCATATGTTTTGGTAAATTTTACAAGGGAATTTAACCACAATTAGTTAGACAACCATCCTTTCCTTTCTGACTTCTAGGTAGATTCTTTTCTAGTGTGGGATGTAGGAGTGGGGTGGGAAGCATGGGTAGAGAGGCACTGGGGGAAGGGAGGGTATCTTGGAGATCTGGTTAAGGGGAGTGAAGTTTGGTGGAGCACAGTTTATTTATGGGGTTTGCAGCATATCTATGCATAGTTACATTCTTGCTAGCATGGTCCCACAGGTCAGTCAACAGAATTGAGATGAAACTTTTCTAAATTATCAATTATAAAAAAAAAAATCCACTTTGCCCAACTTTAGTATAGGAATGAATCTCTATAGATAATGATATCACAAAATCATTCTTATGTGAAAAAGATGATCAAAAAGTAAACAACCAAAAGATAAAGGGACAAAAAGTAGCACATTTCATTTTAAGCTCATAATTTTGTATTCTTTTTCTTTCTCTTTTTAATTTTTTTTTAGAGAGAGAGAGTGCAAGTGGGCAGGGGAAGGGCAGAGGGAGAGAGAGAGAATCTTAAGTGGACTCCCTGCTAAGCAAGGAGCCCAACATGGTGCTCAGTCTCACCCCTGAGATCACAACCTGAGTTGAAATCAAGTTGGAGGCTTAACAGACTAAGCTACCCAGGTGCCCCTTATAGTCTTTTTCTTAAAGGCCCTCAAAATTAACTTTGAAGACCTACAAAACCTGAATCAAGCCCTTAATAGCCTGGATCTTCAAAGCCTTGACACTCCTTAGTGTCAGGAGAATTTGTGGTATGCACAAATTGCCTCTTCATGTTTTTTTTTTTTTTTTTTTTAGTTTCTTATAGCACTGAGGTGAGAAAGAGAGAGGGAAGGAAGGAAGGAAGGAAGGAAGGAAGGAAGGAAGGAAGGAAGGAAGGAAAGAAGGAAGGAAAGGAAGAAAAGAGGAGAAAAAGAGAAGTTCTTTGTTACTAAATAACATTTTATTTTTTTAAAGATTTATTTATTTATTTTAGAGAGAGAGAGAATGCATGCACTTGCGCGCATAGTGGGGAGAGGGGCAGAGAGACAGAATCTTCAAGCGACTCCCCGCTGAGAGGGGAGCCCCACATGGGGCTCAATCCCATGACTCATGAGATCCTGACCTGAGCCGAAACCAAGAGTCGGGTGCTTAGCCTACTGAGCCAACCAGGTGGCCCACTAAGTAACATTTTAAATATTAAATAAAATTATGCATCATTAATATTAAAATAACTGAAAATAAATACACACGTCTAGTAAATTTCATAGCACACAGTAAGTTCATCGAACAATTGTTGAATAAGGCTTAGAAAGAAAGGGAGAAAGAAAAGAACAAAAGGAAGGAAGGAAGGAAGGAAAGAAAGAAGGAAAGGAGGGAGGGAGAAAGGAAGGAAGGAGAACAGGAGGGCAGGAATCAAGAAGAGAAGAAAAGATCAAATATATTGAAGTTCAGTTAGGAGGCAGTCAGGCTGAAAATACAGGAATTAACTTCATAGTCAGGGTCAGATTGGAGTCCAAGTTCAGTTTGAAACTAAACATGTCTTATTCCTGGGCTGTGCTTTACCTGCTCCTTTTAGTAAACCTTTGGAGCTTATTTCTGCTTTGCTATTTTCTCCCCTATTCCAGCTTTGTTTTAGTGTTTCTGACCTTGGCATACTGGTCTGATCCTGATTCTGGGCTTATTGATTTATCTTAGTACTGAAAAAGCTGAGCTCATGGGACTTCTTTTACCTATAACCCAACTCTTTTTTTAGCAGTTTTAGAATAGAAATACAACTTCTTGATATAAAGCGTTGGAAACCCAGCCCTGATATAATATTTTAGTTAAAAAAAACCTAACTCAGTTATTTTTATTTGTTTGTTTTAAAATTAACTATACTGCATGTGAAGATGTTCATGGGAACAAGTAGTTAATGTTCTTCTGTTAAGTCCTCAGCTACTAAAGTAATCGTTGAAAATAACTGAACAGTCAACTCAAAAATATTTTAGTCAATTGAAAATATATCAGCTAAACTAATAAGATGACTCAAAAGGCTGATTTATTGAGAAAGGAAAACAAGCTTTATTCTAGGTTATCCAGAATTTAATACTGACTATGAAATTTTAGTACATTATTATCCAATTATTTAATTGGGGTCTCTATCTCACACAAGATATTTCTAATTATTGAAATACAACACATGAACCTTAACTTTATTTTTTTAACATAATACTTGAGGAAGTGTGATAACAGATAATATATTGTAAGCATGAGATAGTCCTTTATACCTTGGCAATAATTATCCTAGGTTTTTCTTTGCTGTTGTTTGTTTTTACAAAGTCAAACTTTAGACGTTATAGAATAACAATAACTCCTGAAATGTAGCAGTTTATATTAAAACTGTGGTATTATATACCTTTTTCTACAGATACATAGCTATAGAAATACAGATAGATACACTGTGTTTTATTTGCAGCAAACTGTGCTCAGGGACTGAGATTGTCTTTGCCAATAATTTATTTAACACAAGTTGACTGTTGGAATTATAATTCATAAAAATAATATCTCATAAGCCAATAGTATACAAGATAATGTCTCTTAGTAAGCTGAGATAGATATAACATACTCCAAACCAATGATAGATCAATTACACTATTATTCCAGGAAAAGGGAAGACGAAAGAAATAAACTTCAAATTTAGGTGAGGTGTACCTTTCTGTGAATTGGTTTGCAGAAGGGTTGGCTTAGCTAACCAAGAACTGACATCCACCCAGCTGCCAGCATGAATCAAAACTCCCTTGTTGCTAGAGCAGGGTGCTAGTGGAACGAAGGCACTAATGATGGCGGCAAGATAATCTCCTTCATGGGGCTGCTGCGTGGTTTTCATCACTGCTGGCAAAGAGCAGCCTTGCCATAGTGAGAGCCAATGTGCCAAGGTCTTCGGAGAGCTATTTAGATCAGCAAAGAGTAGCTTTGTCCAGATCGAACACTCTTGGTTAAGCCCTCACAAATTCATGGCATTTAAAGTTTAAATGCCCATTATGTCATAGTCACTCCTGTATATGTTCACATTCATAAGCATTCTGTAGCACAACAATTTTGATGATGTCGTCCTGAGATGGCCTCCAGTGTAAACAAATTCACCCTTAGGTCAAAGCAACTTCAGTTAAGCCATGAACAAGTGGATTTGAAATCGAAACCAGTACGCAACATGCCGCATCTAAATTAATAGGTCCTCTACAGTTAATTTTTACTTTAATGTGCATCTTTAATAATGAATATGTAAGAAAGCATGAAAATGTGAACTGAAGTCAGTGAGTGCTTTTTCCCACATCTGCCTTCATATACTTGTGCTCTTTCCTGGCAAAGCAGAAGCTCCTTTGAGGCAACTGAGTTCCCACACTCTAAATATTTCTTCACCCACCTTTCACATCAAGTCCTACTTTTGTGTGATCCACTGTCTCCCAAACCTTCATTCCTGCTTGGTGATAGCTAGCAGGTAAAAAAACAAAAAACAAACAACAACAACAAACAAAAAACGACGATTGCGTATTTTGTCTACTTACTATTGTTTTGTTTTTTTTTTTATAGCTTTCAGTTTAATCTTGACCAGATGACGGGCAGTTTTATCACACAATCAATTTCCCAGTACCCTAACTTTGTGCGATATTGAACGTTTTCCCACCTCATTTTAGGATTAGTGGCTTCTTGATCTCTTACCATGTCTTGAGAATAATTTCTTTATCTATGTTTTTGATGTATTTATAGTTATTTTGTTACATGGAACATATTTTCCCCTTTCAAATGTGTTCTATGTTGTACTCAAGTTGGTGCATTCCTCTATTGCTCTGAGAAACACCAATCTCATAGATCCGCAATGTTTGGGGAGTAATACAATATTGGGGGGTTAAACAGAATCAAATGGGAAGATTTATTTTCTCTCTTTATTAATCAGGGTTATTAAGGTATATCACACATATGGTAAAAGTCAACCTTTTAAAGTATACAGTTGGATGAATTTTGACAGTTGCATATAATTGTTCAACTGTCACCAAATCAAAATATAAAATGTCCATGACCCTGAAAAGTTTCTGTGGGTTCCTGTTCAGTCACCCCCTCTCCCCACTTCAGCCCCTGGCAACCATTAATCTGTTTTTCATCCCTGTAGTTTCATCGTTTCTCAGTATCTTATAATGGAATCATGTTATATATAAATTTTCGTGTTTGACTTCTTTCACTTAGCATAATGTTTTTAACATTCATCCATTTTGTTGACTATCTCAGTATTTACTCCTTCTCATTGCTAAATGGTATTCCATTGTATAGATGTACCACTATTTATTTAGCCATTATCAAGGAATGGAATTTGGTGTCCATTCTTGTATTTGGCTGTTAGGAAAACCAACTTGCTGTGAACATTAATGTAAGTACTTGTGTGAATATATTTCTCTTGGATAAACCCCTGAGTTGGGCTACATTTTAAGTATGTTTATACCTTCACAAGGAATTGCCAAACTGCTCTTTGGCAGTTTATGTATAAACTGGCTGTATTGTTTTGGCTACATCATTTTGGATTTCCTTTAGTAATGTATGAGCATCTAGTTGCCCCACGTCCTTACCAACCCTTGCTATTGTCACACAGTTTGCTTGCTTGTTCATTTGTTCCAGGCTTTCTAGTGTGCACATAAGAGTGTCTCTTTGTGCTTTTATCTATTCTTATTTTACTAATGACTAGTGATATTGAGCATCTTTTCTTGCCATTTACAATCCATATATCTTCTCTGAGGAATTGCCTGTTGATATATTTCTGCCCATTTTCAGCTGTATTTTTTGTCTTCTTATTGTTAAAATTTAAAACTTCCTATATTTTCTTTTGCAGAGCAAAGGAAACAATCAACAAAACAAAAAGGCAACTTCCTGAATGGGAACAGGTATTTGCAAATGATATATCTGATAAAGGATTAATATCCAAAATATATTAAGAACTTATACAACTAAACACCAAGAAAATAAACAATCAGATTAAAATATGGGCATAGGACCTAAGTAGACTTTTTTTTTCAAAGAATATATACAAACGTCCAACAAACACATGAAAAGATGCTCAAATCACTAGTCATCAGAAAAATGCAAATCAAAACCACATTAGTCAGAATGGCTACTATTTTTTAATATTTTATTTATTTATTTGATAGAGAGACAGCATGAGCAGGGGGAGGAGCAGAGAGTGAGGGAGAAAGAGACTCCCCACTGAGCAAGGAGCTGGATGTGGGGCTCTCAATCCCAGGACCCCTGGATCCTGACCTGAGCCAAAGGCAGATGCTTAACTGACTAAGCCACTCAGGTGCCCCTCGAATGACTACCATTAAAAAGACAAGAAATAACAAGTGGTAGTGAGGACTTGGAGAAAAGGGAATCCTCATGCCCTGTTGGTGGGAATGTTAACTGGTGCAGCCACTGTGGAAAATTATACGAAGGTTTCTCAAAAAATTAAAAATAGAAATACCCTATGATCCAATGATCCAACTATTGGATATTTACCCAAAGAAAATGAAAACACTAATTTGAAAAGACAGGCATACCCTATGCTCATTGCAGCATTATTTACAATAGTCAGGATATGGAAGCAGCCCATGTGTTCATCAATAGATGGATAAATAAAGGAGATGTGGCATATTACTCAGCCATAAAAAAGAAGTAAATCTGGTCATTTGTGACAATATGGATGGACCTAGAGGGTATCGTGCTAAGTGAAATAAGTCAGAGAATGACAAATGCCATATGATTTCACCTACATGTGGAATCTAAAAAACAAAACAAACAACAATAAAAACCAAACAAACTCTCAAATTCAGAGAACACACTGGTGGTTGCCAGAGAGGAGGTGGTTAGGGAGGTAGGTGAAGGGATTAAAACGTACAAATGTCCAGTTATAAAATAAATTAGTTACAGAGATAAAAGCACAGCATAGAGAATATAGTCAATAGTGTTGCAATAACATTGTATGGGGACAGATGGTAACTACACTCACTATTGCACAATGTACACAATTGTGGAATCACCATGTTGCACACCTGAAACTAATATAACATTTTATGTCAACAATACCTCAATAACAAAGAAAAAATAAATTTAAAAGTCCTTATATTTTTCAGATTCCCTTTTTTCTTACCATATATAGGAGATAGACTTTTTCTTGCAAATATTTTCTCAGGGTCTGTGGCTTGCCTTTTTATTCTCTTGGCTGTACTTTCCAAGAGCAGAAGATTTAATTTTAATGAAATCACATTTATCTATTTTTTCCCTTATGGTTTAGCTTTTTGTGTTCTAAGAAATCTTTGCCTAGCCCAAGGTCACAAATATTTTTTTTCTTGTTCCTTCTAGAAGTTTTGTAGTTTTATCTCCTAGATTTAAGCCTATGCTATATCTTCAGTTTCATTTTATGTGTTATGAAGTAAGAGGGTTTACTTATTTGCATACATATTTCCAAGAAGTTAAATTGACCATATAAATTATGAATAACTTTCTATTATGACCATATAAATTCAGTACTCTATCTTCTGCTGCATTGATCCATTTGACTATTCTTATGCCAATACCACACTGTCTTGATTACTGTAGCCTTATGGTAAGTCCTGAAATCAGATGAATCCTTCCAACTTCATTTATCTTTTTTAAAAAAAACTGTATTAGCTGTTCTAACTCAATTTTGCTTTTCATATATATTTTTTACATTAGCTTCTATGTTTCTAAAATACTTCCTGGAATTTGATTGAACTTTTGTTGGTTTTAAGGGAAGACTTCAAACAATTCCTCAATCCAAAGAAATGCCTTTAGTGATGGAAATTCAAGGAACTACCTAATTAAAGAACGTAAGGGACAATCTAATTAGAGAAGTATGGGAAGCATGTGGGAATGATGTAGGCTTTTCATTAACTGTAACTAATAATAGAGCCAGTTTTTGTGTAAAGGTTAAGGTAAAGTACAAACCCAACTTATTTCTAATCAAAAAAACCTTTGTTAGGAAATGCTAACTTTGAACAAGATAGCATGGTTTATATGTTTATTCCTACATAATTGTTGAAAAGACTACCTTGTCTATTATGGAGTTACTATTATTATGTTTATATTGCCTCCAGGTATCATTATATATATTGGCAAATCTCTAAAATATTTTTAGAAAATGCAAGTTTTGCCAATTCTTCAAGCAAAATTTACCACTAAATAGAAATATCTTTAACATTTTGGTTAGCATAACGAATGATTAAAACATCGTTGAAACATGAGAGACTATGGACTCTGAGAAACAAACTGAGGGCCTCAGAAAGGAGGGGGGTGGGGGAATGGGATAGACCGGTGATGGGTAGTAAGGAGGGCACGTATTGCATGGTGCACTGGGTGTTATATGCAAGTAATGAATCATCGAACTTTACATCGGAAACCGGGGATGTACTGTATGGTGACATGATATAATAAAAAATCATTAAAAAAATTGTTGAATTTTTATCCTCTTTTTTTAGAAGTGACAATTCATGAAACAAAGAGGAAGTACCCACAGATACACTTTTTGCAAAAAAAGTCCTATATATTTTTAATAATAGGATAATTATAAAAATGGTAATGCTATGTATTTTATATGCTTAAGAATCTTTTGGGTAATTATAATTACATTGTTTCTTAGCTATATACAGTGCTAATGTCTCCAATGGGATCAAATACTCATTTTCTGTCTTTATTCAAATGTCCAAGTAATTGTTCCAAAATAACATGTTTAATAATAGAATAAAATGGCAAGGTAGACATGTAGTGTGCTAGTGATGAAGGGTGTGTGTGTGTGTGTGTGTGTGTGTGATTATAACTAGCCACATCAAGTATTAAAAATTCAAACCAGACATTTCACAGTAATAATCCAATGTAAAATACATATAAAGTTAGGTACTAACAATTTTAGTGTTCAAAGTTTTCATCCATTTGTTTATGGATGGGTAAGGAGACTCTGACTGTAAAAAGTTTTAAATTCACATACTAGTATTACAAGGTCTTTCCCCTGAGAAAATACATTGTGGGATAAAATATAGAATAGTTTGACATTTGTCTATATTCCAAACACCTTTAAATCACATTTATATTTAGTAGTTGTTCACTGGACTCTGATATAAACTAATATACTTTTAATAAAAAATCCTATCTAATTATCTTATACCATAGTTCTCTTTCTGAATGTTAATATTTGATACTGGGTTTTGATTGGTTAAATGATAACCAGTGGTCTCATCTCAAAAACTTTGGTTATCCACTTAGGATATCAAACAGATGGGTAAGATACCCAATATTGTCCATTTGTTTGAATGAGCATATTATAGTTTGCTGTCTACATGATATTGTTTTCTCTTCTCCAATCAGGAATTACGTTACCAATTTATCAAAGTATAATGAACTTACATTAACATGAAAGCAGCTGCTGTCTGAGGGCATTGTTAGCCTTGGCAGAGAGTCATACTTTTATTTATTTTTATTTTTTAAAAGATTTTATTTATTCATTTGAGAGACAGAGAAAGCACAAGCAAGGGGAGAGGGAGAGGGAGGGGGAGAAGCAGACTCCCCACTGAGCTGGGGGCCCGACATGGGGCCTTATCCCAGGACCTGGAGATCAGGACCTGAGCCAAGGCAGACGCTTAACCATCTGAGCCACACAGTTGCCCCTAGAGAGAGAGTCACTTTTAGAAATGCGTGTTAATGGAGCGAGTGTGTGGCTCAGTTGGTTGAGGGACCAACTCTTGGTTTTGGCTCGAGTCATGACCTTGGGTTTATGGAATTGAGCCCAGAGTGGGCTCCACACTGGGCAGGGAGTCTGCTTGGGATTCTCTCTCTCCCTGCCGCTCCCCTGGCTCATGCTCTCTCTCTTTTTCAAATAAAAATCTTAAAAAAAAAAAAAAAGAAATGTGTGTTAAAGTATTATCAAGGCATGAAATATAAAACTCCCAGATCTGTTTTTCATTTTTAAAAAGCCTAACTTTCATTTTATAATCTATATTAAATAATGTAAATTAATGTCACAGAACATTGGTTACACCTGTGTTGATATTAGAAGTTTACAATACTCACTTTCTTGAATATGTAGACAGAGTGCACAGTGGGTCATTTGAACTTACCATCTTAGAATGTCGGATGATAATGCCCTCAGGAGTCACTGAGCTATGAAAAGTTGTTTTCTTCTATACCTAATGATTCCAAGCTGTCTCCCAGGTAGTCATGATTTTGATTGTTGCTTCTTTCTTCTCCCACTTCTCAGTGCAATCATACTGATGAGCCTTAATCCTTTTCCCCCCATTGCTTCTAATGTTCTACCTTTTACAGTTTTACTGAGGACAGGTTGACAGGAGGTAATAGAAACAAAACTTTTAGTAAACTTTAAATACTGGTCAGGTTAGTTGCTAATGGCTCTATCCCTCAGTCATGATATAAAATTCATGAGCTGTTTGTAACAAGAATGCCGTTTTAGATGTTGAGTAAATATCTTTTACTATTGTTGTTCACTTCCCATTTTGCATTCATGTTCTCAATGTTTGAAGCTGTTGGGATTCTGTCCACCAAAAAATCACTCACTCTTTTGTCTCACCAACCTATGCATTCATTCAGAAGGTAAAACTATGGGAAACTGCATGGCATCACAGGAATTTAAATTGTTCCTTTAAAACATTTCTCTTTTATGTCAATATCCATTTTGCCTAGTGTTACAGTGTGTTGATTTTTACCAACCACAGTAGCATACAAAGTGAACTTCCAAGTCAGGATTTGAAAGACTCCACAGGATCAGACATAATACAAGGTGAGTGGATAAAAAGCCCAGTGCATCAGTATGACAATAACATTCGTTTCACATTTTCTAACCCTGCAGTATTTTACAGAAAGTTAAACGATCTAAGGAAATATGCTTTCCAGGCATATAAATAACTACATAGAGAACATTCAATGCACCAAAAAGAAGCAAATGAGCAGAAGCAGCAGAAACAGCAGCAGCAGCAGGAGAAGAAGATGAAAAAGAAGAGGGAGAAGGAGAAGAAGAGGAGGAGGAAGAGGAAAAAGGAGCAACAGCTCCCGTAACGACATCCCTTTCCTACTAAGCTATATGAGGTTTAGGGAGTCATAGTTCTATCCTCAGTGTCTAGAACAGTGACTGGCACATAGTAGGTGCTTAATAAATATATTTTAAATAAATGAATGACTGAATGGATGATGGACTAATAATAAGCAATTGCATTTGTAGAAGCTTTAATATAAACAATGGGCTACGTCCCTTAAAAGATCTTCCTAGTCACGTGAAGTGGGATCAAGGTCAACTTTTTAAATTGTCCTTTAAATATCTATAGAATCCTTCTCTTTTATTAGGCATGTTCCCTTGGGCAACTCACGTGCCTCCTTTCCCTACGCTGCATATCCGGAAAACTGCAACAATAGGAATACCTACCTTAATCTGAGGAAAATGTTTAATTCACGTAAAACGCCTCAAACAGTGTTTGGCTAAAATAAGGGCTTAACAAATATAAATCATCTATTACTTCCCTAAAAATGTAAGTTCAACCCATTAAACTTAAACAACTTATAAGTGAGTTCCAAATAGGGTTCTTATGGCCAAGAGCATTAAAACAAAACAAAACGAAACACAAACAAAAAACTATTTCCACTCTTTATTTGTGTTTATTTACTGGCTAAGTAATGTCATGCCTAGAATAAACATCATCTCTGATGACTTTAAATTTAAACTGTAAGATTATAATTTGGAATGACTTTGAAAATTGTCAAGATTTGCTCAAGACCAGACAATGATTATTTACCTCATCAATACCATGCTTTTGAGCATTTGGGGCACCCCGTCCATGTGCACAGTTTGTATCCCACACCACAGCATGTGCCCAACAGGGAGACTGAGATAGAAATACGGTGACTTCTCTGGTCGCCAGGCTGTGTGCCTTGCAGTGCCTCTATGGGAGGGAAGGTTCTAGCTAACTCATGCAGCGGCACCATGCTGACCAGCAGCAGCCCTGTGAATTCGCTCCATGTCACCGAAAAATAAAAAGCTTCTGCATTCTGTTATTCTTCACTTGATTCCTTTGGCATTTCAGACATTCATCCTAAATCAGAAAGTTATCGATTTCGAAAATGATTTTATAACCTGATAGAGCTCTTTAATTTTACTAAGCATTATTCATACTAGTTTTTTTCTAACAATTTATTGGATTGTGCTTTAATTATACCTTTGTTTGGGCTTTGTGCCATTGAATTTGCCTGCAAATCAGTGTATTTATCCTCTGTTATATAAAAAAATTAATAATGTTACGCCAGGTAACTGATTTATGTAATTTATATTATAAAATTATTTTTCATGAGAAACATGACTCAGTTACTTAAAAACACCCCTTTTTCAATAAAATCACATTTATTTAATGAAAGTCAAGGTAAAAGACAAATTTATTCAATGTTCAAATTCAAAAAGGAAAACATCTAGTGTGCTTAGGCAAGTCTCCAGGGAGTTGATCGGAATACTAATAAAGGCTTACCAGTTAGGGAAAGAGAAGAAAAGCTGTCAAGTGATTTACTTGTCTTAAAACCAGTTTACTTAAAAAGAAATAATATGGCAATTTATCAAGTGATTCATGATGTTGTGGGGGTATATAATTACTTTCTCAAAAAAACCAGCTGTAACTGTAACAGAACATTCTTGTTTATCCATGCTTTATGAAATAAGGGTGCAGGTATACTCCAATACAAATTTCTCATACTTCCTTAGAACTATTTTTGCATAGTGCTTTTGAAGTCCTCATTTAGTACTGATCAGACTCAGACTTATGAGTAAACTATTATCTGAGAAGGGCCACTTAACATGGAGACACGTAAGCACTCTGAAAGAACACAAGGCTGAAACATCAGTTCTATTTTATTACAGCTCTTCCCACTTACTCGCCAAGTGACTTAGGACGTTTATCTCAGTTAAAGTTAAAGGTGGCATTTACAAGGTGACTGCTATATTCTAGACACTGTGCTGGGTTCTTCATAAACTTTATCTTATCACATATTGATAATTATTCTGAAATATGGATTATTATTCCCATTTTACAGATGAAGAGGCCAATGCCAAAGACTACACAGCTAGTAAGTGGCACAGCCAGGAATCAGGTTCAAATCTGTTTGACTCACTTCTCATGTTCTCAACCACTAAGCCATACTGACCCTTAAGTGATACATTTCAAGTGAATATCTTTAAATAAGAACACAATGTCTGCTCTCTCTACTATAGAGGTCTGTTGTAGATTTTATTTTTGTGAAAATACATTCTTTCTTTTCCACCCTGACATATCAACTTTGTGTGACTTACTTTGGTCAATGGCTTTTGAGTGGATATGACAACATGCCACGAATGAACAAAAGGTTTAATCTAAATGGATTATTTCAGCTTGGTCTTCCTTTTGCTTTGCCTTCTGCCACAAGAATAGAATATCCCAGATAGAAGCTGTTCCTTCAGCTTAGATTGAAAAGAAAAAAAAGTCAAGTGGGGCAGACCTCCAGTCAACCCACAGACCTACAGCAGAGCCACAGAAAAACTACAGGCCTCACACACTATGAGAAAGAAATAGAGGTTAGTTTAGGTAAACCACTTTGATTTAATAGGTTGTTGCCCAGATTAATATAGGTTGATAGATATGAAGATCAACTTTTATAATGGATTCATTGTTATTTTTTAAGTAAATGGTTAGGTTAGTATTTTCTCCTTGAGGAAGCATCCATTCAAACAACTACAAAAGGTGCTTAATGAGTGAGGAAATACTGTCTTTTGTTGAGCACAGTTGGGAAGAAATAATTTTAAGTTAATATGGAGTCAAAATTTCAATATCCTCAATAGCCACAAATTCACATGTCTACAGAGACTTCCCAAAGAGTGTCAAATAAAATTGCTACTGCATCTGAAAACATTTATTACATCCTGCAATGAAATCTACAAAATGAAGCAATTTAAAGACATTCTTTCTCAAGTCATTACCCTCAGAATTGATTGGGGAAGAGGTTATATTTGCCTACAACAAGATTTGGGTACGATTATTAACTAAAGACTTAATGAATCAATCTAGTATTAGGCTGCTGACAATTTCCCCAATTTTATTAAATGTCTAGTTGTACTACAATTTTCATCCATAAACTTTCAATGCTTGTGTGTTTTTCATCTTTATATTTCCTATGTTTATCACAGAAATTGATAGAGGGAAGGCGTTTAATAAATGGTAAAAGTTGGTATTACAATCCAGAAATCTGACTTTATTAAAGGCAGTATCAAGGCATTAAAGAGCATTTTCCATCTATGTTTTCATGTCTTTTGGTTGCCTAGTAGTAATACATTCTATTTCTTACAAAGCATTTTATATGTCTTATCTCATCCAGGCTTTACAACTACGTAACCCATGTTTATGTCTGATTTACATATAGGGACTCAGAGTTACTGCCCAACATCACACTTAAAATCAGAATTTATCAACTCCTTGCACCAAAGCTTGTGTTTTTTCTTCTCAATCTTGCTGAACATTGAAGCAGGAAAATAAATCAGAAAAAGAAACAGTCTTGTCTCATGACCTTTTTCATTATCTAGCAAATTGAGAAATTTACTATTTGAGAATATACTCATGGGCTAGTTCTAATTTTGTATACACTGAGCCATTTTTTTCTCCACAGATTATACTTCTAATGTAAAGTAAAAATTCAGAGAGTGTATTTTCCAGGAATTCTAGAGAATCTCAAAGTAAATGCCAATGATATTTGTGTAAGCTTTACAAATGTTAGAAAATTTAAGGATAAAATAAACCTAAAGAGAAGAACAAATATATTAAAGCATTTCAAATCAGAGTATTCATCTTCAAAGAACAAAATCCTGTTAGCATAATCTTGTTAAAATGAAGGATCACCTAATTTCGCTTATCATGCATCCAGATTATACTTTACTTCCTGGAGATATGTCAAAACATGTCAATGTCCTAATATACTAAATAATCCAAAAACTCTTTTGGAGGTGAGTATGCCTTTTCTTAAAATTAAATTGTTGGAAAGGCTAAATTCTTATAAAATACTTCTTTTCTCTTTGGAGAGATCATTAATTTTAAAGAAGTACTTGTCAGTTAACAATCATCTATTGGGGACCTCCTTTTGTTCATTACTTTGTAGATAGAGGAGACGCCCAGATTGTGGTAGGAAGCCTTGAGGTAGCCACCAATGATTCCTGCTTCCTCGTATTCATGTCTCTGTTAGTCCCTTTCTCTTGAATGCAGGTTGAACCTTGTGAGATTCTCACAACTAGAAGAGTGTGAAAGCCATGGGACAATACTTCCAAGATTAAGTGACGAAGAGATTCTGGCTTCCATCTTAGGCACCATCTCTTACTCATTTTCTCTCAGAGACCTCCCTCTGGTGAAAGCCAGCTATCATGTTGTGAGCTGCTCTGTTGCAAGGCAGTTGGCAAGGAACTGATGTCTATGGTCAATTTAGGACCTGAGGTCTGCCAACAGCCCTGTGAATAAGTTTGGATGCAAATTCCTCACACAGCTTGTGTTGAGATGACTGATGATCACAGCCCCAGCCAACATATAGATTGCAGCCTGAGAGACCTTGAACCATAGGAAAGCCTGAGCTGGGCCCGAGGTACCCAGCAAGGGCAAACTCAGGTTTTTGACAGACATGTACAGTGAGATAATCAGTGTTTGTTATTTAAGCCACTGAATTTTGGGGTACTTTTTAGCCCAACAATGGAAAGATAAAACATAGAGCATGATCCATCCCCTAAGGTATCAATAACAAATTAAGATTTTAATTAAACGTTACTCGGAAGTCCAAAAAACAGATCGTATAAAATGGGCAGAATAACCCAGAGGAGACAGGGCTATAGTCAAATCTTAAAAACTGCATTCTTTAATAGATTATATACTTGCTCCTGAAATTGGAAAAAAAAAACTATTCCATGTGTTATTTTAAACTATTATCTTTATGCATATTATTATATTGTTAATGGTAATCACTTTCTATTAACCACTGGGCTATGCTGACGTATGAGTAGAATTCATGTTAAAACTAGTTTGGAAGACCAGCCTGTCATTTGTGACTTCACAGCATCTGGCCCTGCATGGGAGATAAAATTGAGATCTACAGATTTAAGATAATTCTACTTTTTAGTAAACATCTGCTTTTATTACTCTACATTTGTTCTTTCTTGTCGTAAAATTAGAATGGAATTTTCTTGGGGAACTAGCTCTAGAAGCAGATCCTAGTTGACCAATTAGCCAATCAGTGTACCCCTTCTCCCTGGCTGTCATGATTAGTTCACCCAGATCGGGACAATGTGAATCATGCCCAAGACCCTCTTAATTGATGGAAGGGAGAATCAATTTCTTCTCTTTCCCTCTCTCTCCCTATTTTCTTTGTAGTATTGCATCCAAAATTATGTAGGCTAGAGCTATTTACAGTGAACTTTTACTACATAAAGACTAAATAATGCTAACACAGGGAAGACAACAGAGATGGTAGGAGAAGGAGAGGCCCTAGTGCTCTTACAGTGTTAGAAGCCAGCTCAGATCCTAGAACTCTCAACCAAGCAAGCCAGCAGATTCCCACTCTGCTTAAGACGGTCTGTTTGTGTTTTTATGTATTTACATCTCATTCAGTCAGTTCACCCAATCAGGCATTCATTTACTCAACAGAATTTGCATGTGGTGCTTATTCTTTGCAAGCAAATATACTAATTGTTACAGGAATTAAGCATGCATAGGAGTAAGTACCTATATTCAAGCGATATAAGAATCTAGTAGGAAAAGAAGATGTGCCCACAAGTATTTCTGGTATCTAGAATTATGTAATAAGTAACATATATTTTCTTTCTCCTTTATTTCCAGTGCTTTCAGTTTTGGCTATAATCCTTACCTGTTGGTAACCTCTACTGCAAACTTGGCCGCTCAATAAATCCTCCTTACTACCTCTCTTACTTCATTCCACTCTGCCTTTCACCAGCTCCATTCCAGCTCTTCCTGGAACATCATACCATAGCCTTAAGGTCTTAGGACTTTATCTTCCCCTAGTCTAGAATTCTCTCCCCCACATATAGATCTGCAGGGCTTGCTCCCTCACATATTTTAGGTCTTTTCTCAAATGTCACATTTAAATGAGGCATTACTGAACCCCTTTCAAAATTGACTACCCACTCACACACACTATCTATCCCTTTGCTTGGCTTCTAGTCCATTGCACTTACCACTATTTGACTCTATTTTGTGGTCTAGACTCCTTCTCCATTTGATGTTGTTATATGCCGGTCTTCTCCCTCCAGAAAATAAGCTCCAGAGGAGCAAGGATTTGGAGGAAACTATGTGTGGGTGTAATGATAGAATATAAAAGAGAAGTGAGAAACATAATGCACAGAGTGAGGGGAAACTTTCCGCAAAAGTCACCCTAAATGTTACTGAATGGATCTCAAGGCACCAATAGAACAGGCAGAATGTAACAACAACAGCAATAGGGTGTCACCAGAACTCAGCATTCTAGAATACCTTCCATCGACAACCATTTTTATGGATCTCCTTTTCACAAATATATTAAATCAGAAGTAAAAATCACCAAGCCTTATTTTCTCATAAGTCTTAGAGTAGAGGATGGTCTCATTCCCTTTGGCTTGATGTTTTTCCTTTAATAGGTGTATACATTCATTTAAGCCTGAGATATTTATTTCAACCAAATTTTATTTTTTTAATTCTTGGCTTTTTGATATCAAAGAAAAAAATGTGTATTAATGCAGACTAAAATTTTAAACAAGATAGTATATTTGAACCTAAAAATAAGAGTCATAATTTTTGTCACAAACCCACAGGGCTTCTATTTTTTTTATTTCAATTATTTTTGTAAATTAGTCTTAGAATTATGTTAGCAAAAATATACAACTCACACTTCCAGTTTCTGGCTCCATATATAAGGAGCTTAAAAATTGCCAGTTCTAACAACAAGGAAAAAACTGAACAGATTGAAAAATCAATTCTTCTTGCATCTATATGAGAGGGAAGGAGGACACAGGGCAAACTGTACAGTTATCAGATACAGATTTCCCCCACTATCTGAAAGTCGAGCATTCCTATGACCTTTGTAAGCCAAAATGATGTAAAGCGAAGAAGTAATTACCTTTAATGTATATGGGAAAAATTTTGGAGCATTCCCAGATCCAGAAAATAACCTCTCTTAGGTTTTTCTGGTATCAAAGCATACATCTCACTAATGGATGGACAAAATAAATCGAGATAAAGCACAGATGCTCGCAGACGCTTTAAAACTACGGTGGCTTCATGCCGAGATCCCGAGTGTGGTTCCAAGGGAAGGAGCCACACTCACTGTCCAGGGTGTGTGCTGTCTCTCTATAACGGCTCATTGCAAAACAAACAGGGAATACTATTTTCATTCTTTCCTTTTTAAAATAAAAGGTAACATCCTCTTCAGATTTCTTTCAATTAGTGAAAACAAGCACTAATGTAGGTCTTTCACAAAAGCCAAGTGGCGTAATACAAAGTATACAAAAACAGGGGATACCTGTATCTCTTCTCTCCACCCAGTTCCTCTTTTTCCCATTATCTTTTCTTTTAAACTTTATTTATTTATTTGACAGAGAGAGAGTACAAGTAGGGGGAGCAGCAGGCAGAGGGAGAGGGAGAAGCAGGCTCCCCGCTGAGCAGGGAGACTGATGTAGGGATCAGTCCCAGGACCCTGAGATCATGACCTAAGCTGAAGGCAGCCGCTTAACCAACTGAGCCGTCCTGGCGCCCCTTATCCATTATCTTGATTAGTGTGGTACATTTATTACAATTGATGAGCAAATGTTGATACATTATTATTAACTAAAGTTTATAATTTATATTAGGGTTCACTCTTTGGGTAGTATATTCTATGCGTTTTTAACAAATGCATAATGATATGTATCCACCATCACAGTATCATTTAGGACATTTCCACTGCCATAAAAATCCCCTAAGTCCTACCTGTAATCTTACTTAAGAAAAAAAATAACTGAATGTCCTTTTACTCATTTTCTCATGCAGCTTTTAAATATTTATTTTTACCAATGCCCTTTTTTCCCATTGCCTTTAGAAAGGCCAAGCAGCTGTGATACGTATAGAAAAGGGCATGTGTGTCAGCTGGTGGCATGCGGAGAGAGATTATATGTTTGCTCCCCGATAACTTGACAAGTAAAAAGCCAAATGACAAATAAGCAAAATTTCATAATTGCTTATAAAGATGGTTGAAAATATTAATTACCAATTAAAATTATAGAGACTAATTAAATCAGGTAAGAACTAGGGAACTCTGGAAAATATGACACAAGCTTAACACATAGAATTGCATAGGAATAGAGCAGTGACTCAGATTTTAGGTTACTTGTTTAAAACAGCAGTTCTCAGTCTTTGTTGTGCATCAGAATCACCTTGGGTCCTTATTAAATTTAGATTCTGTGTCCAATTCTCAAAAGAATCTAAATATTGCTGGCATGGTGATATCCAGACACTTGCGATTTTTAACAAGTTAGTTGAGTGATTCTGACTGAAGTAGTCCACACAACAGACCAGGGAAAATGGGGCCAAGCTTGAGCCCTCAGCCGCCCTGCGTAGTTGCCTTTAGTAAATAACCATAACGTCTGAGCTCCCTGACAATGCAGACAGGTAGATGCCACCTTGTCAAGTGACCTGGCATACCCAGGCACTGCGGACGTGAGTTCAGAATCATTTTACTGATAGGTTCTCTAACTTCCCAGAAAGTAAACTTCCTCTTGAAGGTTGTTCCGGGATGCAGTTGCCATTGATTCAAGAAGTTTCGATGCTTGCTGGAACTCTCTAGTGTTTTCTGTAATTTGTAAATGTGTGCCTCCTCCATGTGGTTGATGACTCGGGTGATGACTAACAGCTGACCTCCACTCTCTACATGAAAACATCGATGGGCCTGATTCCAGTTACTTTTTCCTTTCAGATCAACTCTCTCCCACCACTTTAACCTTTCTTCAATAGAGCCTCTTTTCCATCTCTTGACTCATTTTTATGAGTCACTAGATTCTTTTCAGCACCTTAACAGTATTGAAAACTAGCGCAATCATCTGGCCGTTACTAATGTGGAACATAGTGTCATGCCTCCGGGACTCCTGGAAGGGCAGCTTTCAGATTATCATGGACAAAATGCTTCCAGGCGCATGATGCCGCTTACTAGACAACTCTGCAAGGTGGATTTTAGTGCCCTAATTTTATAGATGAGAAAAATCTAGGCTTAGAGATACTGAAGAAGTCAACTCCAATATATGCCACAAATAGGTAACACACCAAAAATGTTTCGTGAGGCATCCCTGCTTTCATTACTACTCCCCTATGTTTTATTTTAATATAGGACAGCCAGGAGGTCAGTGAAACAGCAGCTCTCACTGACTAAGCCCCAGGAACAGGAGCCATTGAGTTCCATAGCTATCCATGAATTGTTCTAGAATGCAATCCAACACGTTTATTCTTACCACAGTCCTCCAGATGAAGTTCTGCTCAAGACTGGATTCAATTTTAAACTGTGACACATACAGGAATCATCTCCAATACCCGACCCGGCCGCAGCTTAATATGCCTGCTGGTGACCTCTTTGAATGTGTTGGCTAACAGTAGAGAAATGTACAACTGTGTGTTATGAATGTGGTTCCACAGCAATTCACCTTTTTTTTCCTTCTCTGAGTCATTCTTTTTGTTTTCAAGTGAGGTGTACTGAGATAGATTTTACATACATTGAACATTTACCAAAATTCACCGTATTTGGTGTGCCTTCCAATTAGTTTCGGCAGCTGTGTATAATCATCTGTCCACCACAACAATCACGATACAGAATATTTCCATCACCCTCAAAAACATCCCCTCATGGCTCTTGGTTGTTAATCCTCTGCTTCTATCACAGTCCCTGAAACTACTGCTCTGATGTGAGTCACACATTTCACTTTTTTCTAGCTGTTACGTAAATAAAGAATGACACCTTTTGCATCTGATTCTTTTCACTTGTAATGCTTCCACTCAGTTTAATCATATTATGATTTCCATATCACTGATTTCCAAGAGTCCTCATACTTAATCTTATTTTCTGATGAATATCCCTGGACTGTTATATTTCTCAGTAACTTGAAACATTTAACATTTTAATGAAGCTAATTAAAGGATCTTCGTAGATGGAGTTTAAAAATGTGTAGAGTTTATATAAAACAAAGTTATGCCTTTTTCTTCACATATAAAATTTGGAAAGTTGCTCAAATATTAGCAGTATATCAGCCATGAGTGCTCTCCATCATGGCACATGTGCCTCTTACCCGCTTAGCGTGGACAACCTGTTGGGACAATCCTGTTCTGACGCTGTGACTTACCAGTCAAGAGAAATCAACAAGGATGGTGAGATTCTGGAACCCGAAAGCAGTTTTGCTGATGGAGAAAAGGGAGCATAGTTTACCTTCTCAGAATTTGGGGGCTATTTTACACATGCTGGGAAGAGGCAGCTGCAGCAGAAAAATCACTACTGTCCATAGTTACTCCGCACTTGGCTCAAGTGGGAGTTCTTATTTTTAATGGCTTTGGGGGTGATTCTGATCATCGTCCAGGTTTGACAACTACAGACCCTCTGCCAAAGCCCCGTTACTCTTCCCATCTTGCAGTCTGGTAATGTATTCACTTATTTATTTTATTTTTATTCAAAGAAAAATAAAATTATATAGACAAACATAAGTTAATGCAACATTATGTGAAAACATGCTCATAGTTCTTTGGATTCTAAATACAGACAATCTGGCATGAATATTCATGGTACAGTTAACTGGGTTGCACGTTCTTATTTGCACTGCAAATTGATGGGGATAAATGAAACAGTCTTGCATACAAATTCTTGTGACTATATGCTTTCAACAGCTTACTGCTTCCTAGTCCTATTTAGCTCCATTTATACTGCCTTTTGCCTATGAGTGAAAATCAACCACAATATTGTAAACACATATTAGAAATATAATGCATTATTCCATGCCACAAGTGAGGAAGTAAACAGATCACAAACTAAAATAAATAAATAAATAAATAAATAAATAAATAAATAAATAAAATTAAAACTGCGTCAGTGAACATGGATGTATCAAGGAGAAAGGGGGCCTTCTTATGACTGTGAAGTGTGCAAAATCAATGTTATTTTCCTAAGACTGAGACCAAAATGACTTAATTATGATGCATAATAAAGATGAAGACCAAGTTGACCAAAGACTAACCAGATGAACATTTTTGCCACTAACTAGACAAAAAGTAGTAACTATTTAGTCTTGATCTTTTAATACTCAAGTAGTTGAAATCTAAATGTTCTTTTAACAATCTCTTTCATAATCCAAGGACTTCACCCTTAGATTTATCTTTATGAATCAGAGAAAAAAATCTGATTAAAAGAAATCATCATTAAATAATCTTGAACATAAGAATAAATAAATAAATAACCTTCTCTTAAGTGATTTTTCTTCCCATAGTTTATGATATTGATTTTGTTAAGATTATTCTAAATTATTTTTATAACAGAAAATTTCAAATCAATTACATTTCACTTGGTATTTCATATTTATGTTTTGTGATTCTAATGGTATATCTTTTATGACCTTTTTTCAACCGAGTCAAGTCCTACCTCAGCTGGAATAATATGCATCCTAGCAGTGGGAAGGAGCCCAGATTAACAAACAACAATTTACTAATGCCATTTATGGCAAGTGCCAAATGAGCAAATCTTTTTAAATGTCTTCATGCATCACATAATTAGACAGAGTAACATGAATGAAAGGTAGGCCATACAGCCTTTGAAAATCAGAATGGTATGTATTTCAGTATCACAACCCACATGGTTATTGAATTTCATCATATCACATTTTCCTTTCAAAACAATTGCTAAGTATTTTTCTACATGGAAGTACGATGATTCTGAATTGCAATTCTATAAAATAAATTAGACCTTTACATAAATTTATTGGAGTTAGAAACTAATAATAATGGCTTGACTCAAGTTTAAGACTACAACAAGAATCTATTTTTATAGTATGATCTTTGAACTTATGATTTAGTTAGAGGTATTTGATTTTTAACAAAAAATAACTTTAAAAGTGTTTGACTTTTCTAATGTTCACCAGCTTAAGGACTGCTGGTATTTTCAGCTAGGGAAAACACTTTGTATTTTCTGTTTTCACCATCTAAATTATTTTTTAAATGGAAAATCTTAAACTGCAAATACGAAACAACACAACAACAACAAAGAATTTCTCTGGGTGACGTGGTTATTTATACAAGGGTTTGACTCAGCTATAGAATTTTAAGGACGATGGGTGATCTCTTGAATATTTTTCCTTAGATATTTCATAATCTGGGACCATATTCAGACCTAACTGTTCTACGTAACTTTGATGTCATTGACATAAATACTTCAACCATTAGAAATAATAATAATAAAATGAAATCAGCTACAAAAAAAAGCTAAAACTCATTTTAATAGCAAGAACATTTTTTTCTCCCTTTGCTAAAAATGTAGCCAGAGCCCCGCAGATCCCCAGTTGAATAAATTACAGGACAAACTTCAGCAATTCTAAAGGGCTACTAGTGTCAGTAGTGATACAGTCAATGATTTTCATCACTGGCTCTTGGATCCAAGCCTACAAGATCCTATATAAAACTTCCTTTTCAACTTTCCAACATTCTGAAACATTCTTATCCATACCTAGTACTCTCTATCTGCTCTTTTGCCTTTTCAAATCCCTCAGTTCAAGGTATCATGTAGGATTTCCCTGTACTACGTATTTCCCATTTTAAACTTAGTTTTTCTTCTTTCTACTTTTCTTCAAAATTGAAATGCTAGCTTTGAAAGAATTAATTTTCTCTTTGGGGATATTACTATAACTGGCCCATGCATTTTTCGGTCACCTTATCTCACAGATTCTAAAATACATTTTTTTTCATTTAGAAGTGTTTGAATTTACATCTTACACTTCACGAATATAATTGATGTGGTAATGTTTTTCTTTGTCCCCCTGAATGATGTTACTGTACCAATTAGAAAGCATTTCTTTCAATGATATTGTGTAATAAAGGAAACACAGCATTTGTTCATAGGTTTGTGCCTCCCAAAGCATGTTTCCCTAAACACTATCTGTGCAGCTCATGGTATATGAGTGAGTCCAGAAGAGGCATCCATTAATGTTCTATTTTATGTAAATAGTTGTGTGTGTGTGTTCTAATATATGACAGGAAAAATAAAATATGCACTTGAAACCCATGACTTGAGAGGCATTATTGGTTAAAATTAAACTAAGTTTTTTTAAAAAGTGAGTTACTTTTAGAACAGATTCAAAGACAAATCCAAAGTAAATAGTACTTCAGATACTACAGATGGGACAGGAAAATCATGTGTCTCATAGGGACAAGGGGTATGCCTTATTCTTCTTTGGTTCTCAGGACTTCATAATTAGCACATGTTTTTTGCATTTTTTGAATACTGATTATTTTATCTCATTTCAGGTGGATTTTGTGGTTTAAAAATTTTATCCCAAAGAGAGAAATGTTTAATCAATGAAAAGACTTCTTTAGGATCAGATGTATTTTAAGAGAGGAGCTATTATTCTAAATGATTTTTATTACTAGATAAATTAGATTTGTGACATTTATGTGTGTGGAGGGCTTTAATTCCACACCACCAGCTTTGCCCATTCACTTCTCTGCACACCTAAAGGTGGAGGTCATTCACATTAGACTTCTCCGGTACCCTATCAAAAGAGCTGAGGATTAGACTAAAGCAGGAGTTTCTATTATTATGTTTCATAAATACCTTTTCAACTATATTGTGCACAGAGTAGAATGTAGGCTTAATTCTTGGCTTGTTTGTTAGAGTTATGGGTTTGCACTTCCCTTTTTACCATGCTGTCCGTCCTTCCTCACTCTGTATATAGGATTGAATGCCAAGGGGTTAAACACTAAGAGGATTATGTTCTGTGTTGAAATCTTTTTCCACGTCTTTGGAAACTTGGCAAGGGATTTATTATGTTATATTACATTACATTACATTATATTAATTCCAATTCTGGAAATACTCCCTATGCATTGGTAGAATAGATAGAGCAGATAGAATAGAAAGAATATAAGGACTCAAGTCTCAGAGCTAGATACCTATGAGTATAACGAAAAATTAACGTAAGGTAGTAAAATAAGCACTAGACTGAAGTCAAGCGTCCTAGTCTCATTTATACCACCATTGCCTTATTCTACTTTGTTCATCCTTTCTTTGTACCTCGGATGTTCTTTGTCGTAAAATAGGTGCTTGATCTAGATGATTTCCAAGACTCCTTCCATCTTGAAGTTTCCTTGATTCTGTCATAGTTAACTTAATTAGACTACGGATGGGATAAGGAAAGAATATAGAATAGATGAGTTTTGCTGTCCTTATCCATCTGCATGAATGTCTATTAGGAAAAACAAAACCAAAAACAACATAAAAAACCAACACTCTGCATATCCTCACAACACGTGATTCACTGCTAGTTCCTTTGCTACCTTCTTCCACTTCCTTCCAAAATGATACATTTCTGTTATAAACAGACCCAGATTATGAACGAAAATAACCAGACTGATGGCCTCCATAGGTCCTCTTTGAGTGGCCTGAGAGTTTATATGGAATTAAACAGAATATTTACAACAAAGGATATGTTAATCATAGAGAATACAGATTGTACTGTACATGCATGTGTGTCCCTGTGTGTGTGTGTGTACATATTGTTGTTACAAAGTTATCACAATTTATAGAAACTGAGAATATGTGAAACATGTTCCTGTTAGATGAATACTTTAAAGTAAACTTTCAAATAAAACTCACAAATGAATCTCGATTACAGCCAACCGCCTCCACCCCGTCCCCAATGACAAATACAAGACAGCTGCTAAATTTAACATGCCTTTACTGGAACACCAGTGCGTCCCTCACAATAGCAGGCAACGTGCTGCCAATCCACAGGATGTACTCAATTTCTGAATTGTTGCGCGGCAGCCCTGCTGATCCTTAATCCTTGTGAATACAGCATTGACACGTGGCCAAGACCTTCAGAGGATTCATTTTTAAAGGGAAAAAGGAACAAGAGGACAGGAAAAGCTCAAAGCAACATGTTAAGACACCTCCTGTGAGGCAAAAATTTTGAAATGGGGAAAAAAATGACTCAATAAATACAGGCCCCAACATACAGATGGTTTGTGTTCTAAAAGTTCATTTGCAGACCAATTGTTAAAAGCACATTCCTCCACAGAAACAATGTTTTACTTGTCAGCTGTGTTCTCTGAGTAAGCCATGTAATCCTATTTAACCAAGACTGTTCCTGATGTGTGTAATATACAAATGATACTGAATCCATCTCTCACACCCATATGTCGGCTGAAAACGTCATCAGAAACGCATCATGTTTGCTGTCAGTGTGATGCATTCATTACATCATTCATTAAGCAGCTGATATGTTGCAGGAGGGAATAATGTGTCTAACAAGACTTATCCCCGCCTTCATGGAACGTATCAAAATCTTGATTGGTAATGTTTGCAGCCTAGCAACTTGTTTAGCAGATGCTAATTGCAATGATGGCAAGTGGATTCTCCAATATAGAATATTCACAGGTCTGACTCAATCTTGGGACCCATTCTTATGGGTCAGGGGGGATGGGATGGGAAAAGCGGTGCGGGGGATCAATTCAACGAGTGACATAAAATATCAGATATGGGTGTGAGCAACATGGATCTGAGTAGATCAACAGGTATATAGGTTAGAGTATCCTCGTGGGGAAGATACTTACCTCTATAATAGTCATCTTCTTCCAAATTATAAATATAAGCTTCCCAAACTAAAATACCAATAATATCTCATGCCTGTCTAGAAGGGTTAAAAGACTGATCCACTGAAACCTATTTTTGTCTGCGTATGTTGGATCTTTTGAATTTGTGTGAAACATAATCGCTAACAAGGATAAGGCTGATTCTTTAAGATGAAACTTGATTTCTTCACTGATTTTCTTCGGCATCTGGGTCTAGTCTCACCAGCGATCATTTATTTAGCAGGCAACGCCATCACTGGAATCCATTTGCTTTTTATCAGTGATTTTCAACATCCCGCAGCAGAAAGGAATTTTTCCAAGTCACCTGAGTTCCTGTTGACAGGCTCTGAACCCAGTAAATAATCAAGCCGTCTGTACTTGCCCTACTTTCTCTGCATATTTCTCAAAGTTTCTGCGGATGACTGAGACCCCTGTCATTTGCCCCTCTTAACCCTCACCATGAAAGTGACCTTGTATTCTAGCAACTCTTTAAAAATAGAAAAATGTTCTGCAAATACAAAAATAATACTATAAGTAGACATCTGCTGATGCAAAGAGCTGTTTGCTCAAAACTCTCACAGAAACTTGGGAGCGTGGTTGCATGAAGAGTCTGGATTTCTGCTTCTCTAACCTTCCCAGGTAACTCGCAGTGTGTCCTGGCTCCCTACAGTCACCATTCGCTCATCACGAAGGACACAGGAAGCAGGCTGTACTCTTTCTTTTCAGTTCTTCCGTGTCTCTCCTTTTCTGGCTTGTTGCTGGGGCCAAGAATAACCTTGGAACTTTCTTCTTACTCTGTAACCTCAGAATTGACCTTTTTTTTTTTTTAATCGAGGGGACTTTTCTGTCAAAATAAAAGATAAAAAAATGAGAGGTTAAAGACCCCTACCTGTCCTTTTTTTCTCTCTCTCATTTTTTTCTACTTAAGCCACGTAGAAGAAAATACAAAGGCACATGTAGGAGAGAGCAATGACACTTAGGGTTTACAAAGATCAAATTAAAATGTACCTTCTTTATTTCGGGAGAAATCCAGATTTGAGGAAATGAGTATGATAGGAAGACACTTGTTTTTGCTTATGTACAGTATTTGTGCTCTCCATCAACAAAACAAAACTTAATATATTGGAAATAAAAGCCAATTCATATAATACTTTAGTGTTTGAAAGTGACTTCACATCAATTTTTATTCTTGCAGCACCCTTGAGAAGTGTTCAAGGTAGGCACAGTCAGCTTCATTTAACAGATGAAAATCTCAGAAGCTTACTGACCGAACAAAGACCAAACCCAGGCTTCCAAGCATTAAATCAGCGTAACTTTTATAACACATGCACAATATTATATCATTTGGCAATTTTATATAATTTTCCTCTGCTTACATTACAATATTGACCCCTCATCAATAGCCACTGGTTGGTAAAATTATTCCAGTTATCTTTAATTAAGTGTTCAACACTCATTTAAGTAAAGATATAAAAAGATATGGATTATAATTCATCTAAACCAACACAGAAATCCTGTTACCCAATTTTCCAGTCTTTCTTACAGCAAAAGTGGCCATGAAATCCGGTCCTGGCTAGAGCTGAAAGGGAATTCGGTGAACACTTTTGTTGGGTTTTCTCCACATGCTTTGTTAGAAATCTAGCCCTGACTTGTTTCAGCGGGAAGGAATCAATCAGCTGTAGTAAAGATGGCAGAGGTATTAAGGAAAAGGAGACTAAAATAGTACTTGTGGATTTAGCAACTTGCAGAGATGGGATCTTAACAGGAGCCATGTTAGTGATGTGGTAGATGAGTAAGTAGTCTATTGGGCTTTTGTTCAGAGCGTAAATCATGAAAGTATTGTTTTTTTTTGTAGAGCCATTTACTGATGTCTGTCAAATATAAAACGCACATACCATTTAGAGCCAGCAATTCTACTTCTAGGAATTTGTTCTTGGCAGCATTGAAATCATGAAAATTGAAAATGATTTAAATTTCTGTCAATAGTGGAAATGTTTATCTATGCTGTAAAACCAGGCGGTCAAAAACACAGCAGTAGATTTAAAGGTATTGATGTCGATAGTTGCCCAAGACATATTCTTAAGTGAACAAATAAAAAGATGATAATATGTAAAACAAAAAGTATATATATTATATATACACATATCTGAGATATATATTATATATCTATATATAACCTATAATATTTATATATAATAATATATCTATATAATACACATTATATACATATATATAGAAAATGTGTATTATAGAAGAGAAACTGGAAGAAGGCATTAGAGGATACTTGAACACTGTATCTTTATATACTGTCTGCACCTTATACAATGGATATGGACCTATATATTATTTATGTTATTAAAAATGAAAGAAAATAAGATGAAATAAAGAATGAATGGTAATGGTAATATAGCCTTGGCAATATTACTTCTGAAGAAATCTATCAACAGAGGTGATAAAAAATTGGCTGATAACTGAGGGAAATAGAGGTTCAGGTTTATTATTTTTTAAGGTGGAGGACATTCAATATGTTTTTATGTTAACTGGGAATGAATTTAATATAAATAAACATTCCACATTAATTAAAATATAAATACCACATTTCTTTAATTCTAAAATACAGGTTTTATTACATTTTAAAATTTTGAGCTTGGGACATCTTATAATCCATTAATTGAAGTATAAAGGATTTATATTAGCATCTATGACTCATCTTGATGCAATTTTCACCAAAATCTTCTTTAAGCTAAATTTTCCACATATGGTCTTTGAATCTCACTGACAGCTTGATTTCAGACTGGTAACCTGCTTGAGGACTGGCTTGTGTTCAGGTCTAAGCTAGTGTTTTGTTTTCTTGTTTCCACTGTCTCCTTCTTTCCATTCTATGTGAAGTTGGAGATTGTTTCATGCCATTACTGTCCCTTTCTACCTAGTGGTCCTTTCTTGTCACATGTCCTTACATTAAAGATGAAAGCCTTTGATGTCTCAACATTTGGAGGTTTTCTTTTTTTTTTTTTTTAAAGATTTTATTTATTTATTTGACAGAGATAGAGACAGCCAGCGAGAGAGGGAACACAAGCAGGGGGAGTGGGAGAGGAAGAAGCAGGCTCATAGCTGAGGAGCCTGATGTGGGGCTCGATCCCGTAACGCCGGGATCACGCCCTGATCCGAAGGCAGACGCTTAACCGCTGTGCCACCCAGGCGCCCCATCAACATTTGGAGGTTTTCTATTAGACTTCCTGTCATAGGATATATATATTTTTTTCTTTTAAAAAATTACACACAGGCAATTATTAAAAAAAGAAGAAAACAGCAAGTGTTGGCAAGGATGTAGAGAGATCAGAATGCCATGTATTGGCAGATACATAAAAATGGTGCAGGTGAGGTGGAAAATGGCATGGTTGTTCCTCAAAAAATTAAACATAGAATTACTACATGGTCCAGCAATTCCACTTCTGGGTATGTTCCCAAAATAACTGAAAGCAGAGACTTGCATAGGTATTCGTACACCCATATTCATAGCAGCATTATTTATAGTAATCAAAGGTGGAATCAACCCAAGTATCCAACAAAAATGAATGGATAAAGAAAATGCGGTCCAAACTTGCAATGAAATATTATTCAGTATTTAAAAAGGAAGGACATTTTGACACCTACTACACTGTGGATGAACCTAGAAGACGTTACTCTAAATGAAACAAGCCAATCACAAAAGGACAAATATTGCATGATAAATGAAGTACTTACATTGTCAAATCCACAAAGACTTAAGGGAGGATAGTGGTTGCCGGGGTCAGCGGGAAGGGAAGAATGGAGAGTTATTGTTTCAGACTAGAAAGATGAAAGGAGTTCTAAAGATGGAGGCTGGTGGTGGTTGCAAAACAGTGTGAATGTACCCTAATGCTACTGAACTGTACACTTGATAATGGTTAAAATGGTAAATTCTATGTTATGTCTATTTTACCACAGCTAGAGAGAATAAGTGTACGTAAAACAATGGTGCCGCCTACAATTAATGGTATTTTAATTTAATGAAATGTTAATGATTCCGGAGGGAGAAGGGAGTAAAACCTTTGAGAAGCTGACAGGGGCTGGGATTCAACTCAGAAGTGCAAAGTCCAGCCCGTGATAAAAAGTAAATAAAGGGTCCATCATTGTCAGAAGAGGTCCCGAGGACAGGTATCTCCATAGATTTATGTGAATGAAAATAAGGGAGTTTTCCTTTCTGGATGGCATCTTACTTCTAAATGATGTTTGAAGTGAAGTAATTAGGTGTGAGAGAAGTGTGGAGAGGGAGGTGTGAGAGATGACATAGTTGTCTTGCAGAGTGGGAAGTGAGCCCCGAAGAAAAACAGAGTAGGCTTGTCATCAGTCTTGATTGCCCACTTGAGAAAATTGAATTGAAAGTGAAATCAGTCTGACTAGTTGTATTATTTACCCCAGCAATGCTCACCTGTTGGGGTACAGCAAGGATTCACATGGCCGGGCTACTCCAATGTCAGGCTTGTGCATGCGCAGAACCATGGTGAGAGGGAGGCAGGCAAGGGAAGTGAGAATCACATGCAAAAACACGTACCTACATATGTACAGATGCACATAAATGCATTAGTTCATTCATTCATTCATTCCTCACCTTGGGTTACTTTATTTGTGAAATGGAATAATAATAGATCATATCTTATGAGGTTGTGGTGAGTAAATGTCAAGTATGTAAAACAGTTTGAACAGCGTGCCTGTCACTCAGCCAGTCCTCGGTAAAATGAACTATTGCTGCCATCATGTCACCGTGGATTGTCCAGTCTCTGCCCGACAGTGCAGGAAGTGAAGACAGGTGGGAATAACTACGCAGTGGGTCAATGGATGAAAGCTAAAGCTTGAAGGAGTGGAGGGCTCGACAACAGATTGGTAGACAAAGCAATGAGGGGATGGAGGCGGGATGTGACCTGACAGCCTGTGCTTCAGAGGAGCAAGGTGTTTGCAGAAGGAAGAGGTTGTTATGTTTGGAAACTGTCAGTGTAGAGCAAGGAGGATGTCCACTTCCCTTACTGGCCCTGTGGAACATGGTATGAGCAAGAAAAGAAAAACAGCTTTGATTCCATTTGAAGAGAAGCAGTTTCCTCAGGGGACAGCTCAGTTTCAATAAAAACACAGATGTGAAGGGAACAATCAGGAAAGAGACTAAGCATTTAAAGAAGCTCACTGATTACAGATTTAGAGTTCAAAAGGATAGAGTGGTATGGGTTTAAGAGAAGGGCTTTTCCTTCTCTTTATGAAAGATTGAGCTCAAATCTGGAGAGGTACCTTGGAGTATGGGGCAAGAGGCAGGATCCCTTGTTTAGACTAGTACAAATGGGAATTGGACTGAGGCGCTTAGCTTGATTGCTAAACAGGGTTAAACACTCAGGCCTGATTGAAATACTCGGGAGCCTGGGGGCTGCTCCTTGGGGTCAGAGTAATTATCAATTCAGTCATGCACTGCTTTATGCTATGTGTGTTTTACCTATTACATTCTCTTTAATTCTGCATGAACTCATGTCTCATCTTCTCCTTGAAACAGATTCTTACCTCCTGAGAGGGTAAAAATGCTTTTCTTTTAAGGTTATCATACTTTCTGAACTAAAATGCAGTATCTTATAAAGAGTAGATGCTCAGTATGTTCTTATATATGTATTTTTTTAATTAGTTGAGCCATAGAGGAGACCACATTATAAATTTTAAAATTATACTTAGCTGTGTATATACAAATACTAGTTTTAGGACAGGAGCCTAAGGTTCTCTGTTTTAACCTTAATGTGCTAATATTTAATGTTCAGGAAAAAATATGGGACAGAAGAAAATTTCCACAACAGATTAGGAGATTTAAGTTGAAATGAAATATGAAGTGTATTGTGGTATCTGCCATGGATAGTTGTCTTTTTTTTTTCTTTCTTTCTTTCTTTCTTTCTTTCTTTCTTTCTTTCTTTCTTCTTTCTTTCTTTTTTTCTTTGCTTGCTTCTTTTCAATATTTTACACAGTCCAGAGAAGTTGGAGTGTTTGAACAAAACCGAGGTTACTGGTTACTTTGAAGATTCTTTTCTTCCCTAGCAAATGGTTTCTATCAGGCTTTTAGCAACTAAGGTACTGCAAACAATTTTTTATAAATGTCTTTGCTACTAGATTCTCCACAAATCAAACACATTCTTGGAGCTGAAAAGAAATAAGAAGGAAGGACAGTGTGGCAAGTTGGATAAACCATCTGTTTCATCACAGGAATTGAACTTGATACCAAGATCGGAGATAATTTATTTATGGTAATGACTCTTCTCCTAATGTTCCAAGTAACATTTTGTCCCAATGGTAGCCCCTGGATTACTTCTTATTCAAACCCTTTGGAACTCGATCCCCTTAACCTCTTCTGCACAAAGAAAATAAATATTCAATGAGCACAGTACAATAAGTGGACAAAAGGAGTAAAATTCTTAATACAAATATTCCTAGAGTGATTTAATTATTTTACATCAGAGTATCTTGTTTCCTTAAACATATTATTGAATAAGATAAATATTAATAAGGAATTTTACAAACAGATTTGATCTTTTTATAAACCCTATCTGGAAATTTGGAGTATCATTGACATTTGTCTTTTATTTTTCTCTTTTCTTTAATATTAAAATAAAACATATCAAGTCGTATAACTGACATTTCATTTTTCCCTTTCTCAGAGAAACTTGAATATAATAATATCCAGCAATCATAATTATGCTTTCATTTTTAAGAACATCCTGTCTGATTGCTTGTAGAAGTTTACTTAAATACAACATATATCTTTATCCTTACTGAGTATAAAATGTATTATTTGATGGAACATTTAAGTCTCTCTTTTTAGAGTATAATAAAAAATTATTAATATCAACTACTAAGCACTTTATATACATAAAAATATCTACAAATGATTGAATTGCTATTTCTTTAAAAGTTATCTTAACCCAGGTCTGGCAAAATTGCTATTTTAAGTAAAATCATAGTGAACTTTCACCATACTCCTCACTTCATAAATACAGTAATTTAAGAAGATGAATTTATACCTTTAGCTCTTTCAAATCTGTGTAATTATTACACATTAGGACTTTATTTTAAGGTTAGCAGTAAACTAAGTAATTTATATTGTGTCTTATAAATAAATAACCCAAATTTTCTGCTAGAAATGATAATGAATAAATACTTCCCCATGCTGTCAACTTTGCTGCTTCTTACAATCTAAAATCTATGGTAAGACCTTAGTGGCTCTAAACCAAATGTCATTCTGTGAGCTTGATTCTGTGGTACCCTAATGAAGTGCCGTAAGCATTTGATTCTTCTTATTTTGCTCAGTGAATACTGAAATGGATTTTTAAACTGCTGAATAGCTTGGAAAGAACTGAGTTTCTTTATTTTCAAAAGTGAAATGCTCTTCCCTCACCTTAACAGACATCCACACAATTAAAAAGCAAGCCAAGCCATCAAGATGAGCATTCAGAAGCAAAGGGAAAAATTATTACAAAATTGCTATTTATTAAAATAGGCAATTATATTTCAGACTGACTTTCTGAAAGCGCTGCTAACATATTATGTACAAGAATACAGGGGAGAGAACTTTGGGATATGGAAAAAGAAGTGCTTGTTACTTTCTTTCAATAAAGCAGGTGCATGTAGAAAAAGTCACTTACACCCCAACCCTGTGAGACCTGTATTGTTCTCATTTCACAGTGGAGGAAACCATAGATACAAGGGTTGCAGTCACTTTCCCAAAGCCACACAGCTGGTGGATAGCTGTTCTAGATCACCAGCTTAGTCCTTCTGACTCCTGATGTCCTTGTTTGTCACTATGCTGAGTCCCTGTCTCCAGAACCTACAGATGGAGGAGGAACCCTGTGGAACGTGGGACATCGTGGTAAAAAGAGAACCCAGTGAACCCAAGTGTGAAGCTTAGAATGTCGTGCCTAAGTGTTGGGTAGTTACACTTTTGACACTCTGGTGTGTGTGATGCAATATGTGTCTCCTTCAGGCCTGTCGACAAGAACATTACCTGAAGTCAGCAGGTCAAGTACTACGCCGAGCCAGTGGAAGAGCGTCTGCCCCATATCAACATGCGTGCTTCCTAGACTTTCTGTTTGACAGTATTTACTCGAAGGTGACCTCTGCCAGAAACATAACAAGCCTGTTCAATGGTAAAAAACAAAACAAACAACTCCACATGTAACATGCTTCTTCCTTTCATGTCAAAGAAAGTTACAGCAGTAGCCTGGTCCCCACGAACTATCCTCTCGGCGCCTTCCAGTAAAGCAAATCTCTCAGTCATAGAAATTGCCTTCATTGTGTATGTATTTATTTTTCCTATCAGTTCTATAAATGTGACCTGTAATTTAAGAAAAATGAACTAGATACAAGTCTTACCCTTAGTGGCATTCAAAATATGTCTTATTATATCTTGCTGCCTTACACACTCGCCCAGACCTCAGTGGCACAGCGGCCACTATCACCGTTTTGTCATACCTCACTAACTGGGGCAGGACTCCAATTAGGCCTGGCTGCGTCATGTGGTGCCACAAGACATTGACTGCGGACACACATGCAGTTAGCATCAGATCTGGTCTGCAGGGTGTATGATGGCTCTGCTAAAATGCTCTCACCTTGCCAGAGACAAGTGGGAACCTGGATTCAACTGCTTTCTTCTGTTGTTTCCACGTAGAATCATTCCATCTATGCTCTCCAGCCAGGGAGTCAAACTCCTTAAAGAAAAGTTAAAGGCCATGAGAGGGAATGAAGCAAGGACCCCAGGCAGGATGCTGAAAGCCTTGTCTATCTCTTTTGCAATACTTTTCACAACTGTAATTAAAATGATTGCTGATTCATTGTTTTATGTCAATTCTGCTGCTATATTGTAACATCCATAGCACCAGAATCTTGTTTGACTTGATTCCACAGTGTCCAGCACACAGTAATGGTAAATATCTGATGAATAAATGAATGAATAAAGAATGAATTCAATATAAATGTTCTAAGGATGGTAGTAGAAAAGTATGGCCTTAGCTATTAATTACCCTTTGAATAGGGTCACTTTTGAGATAGTATGAATCACTCTAATTTTTTTCATAATAAAAATATTAGCCTTCATTAAGGACTAGCTGTATGCCAGGTTGGCTACAAAGGTTATTTCATTTATTCCTAACAATAGCCCCTGTAGGTAGATATTATTACTTTCACTTTATAAATACAGAAATTGTAATATTCAAGAAGGCTAAAGTGACTGGTTTAAAGACGGATAGATAGAGATATTCAAAATAACATATCTCAGACTTCTACCAGGATGTGAGATAATTAGTGTGGGTTAGAGGTGGGCTTTAACATTATAGTTCAAGTCAAGAGCAAACCCCGAGACTTTACTTTCTATTCCCCCAACAGCTCTCTGCATCAAGATCTCAACCCACTGATTTTTGAAGCTTTTGCCCTAGCTGATTGAAAATATAGTAGACTGTCTCTATGGGGCAGTTAGAAGAAGCTTGGCAAAATCTCAGGCATAGAAGGATGTCCATCTGTTGAGCATTCCCCAGGGCAGCTTTCAGTAGAAGACCCACATCTAGAAAGAGGACAGAAAGAGCCCAACAGCCCATGTGACTTCTGGTAACAATACCTCTACAGGCCCTGGCTTAGCACAACTGCGTTTGCACCTTAGCCACTCACAGCACCAAGTGGTGCTGATGCTACTTTGCTTCTCTCCACCTGGCCCCTGCTCTGGCATTCTGTAACACTATGTGTCACTCTCACTGCTACTCCAATCCCTAGCTTCCTAGCCCAGCTGATCATCTTCCAGGAATAAGGAGTGAGGTGGTTACATCTTCCTTCTCATTTCCTTCCAATGGTATTGTTATGATACAAAATTTATGTTCTTTCCTCAGGCCAGCTCTTGAGTCTCAAAAGCATATTTTAGAAATCAAAGAGTATTGACTATTCATTTTTTCATCCCTACTATAATAATTCTACTTCTCTGCTAAGCAATGTGGGTATTTCTGACTGAATAAGAGAAAGGTTTTATATAAGAAAATAAGGAGAAGCAAAGCACTACTGTTTGAAGATTCTGTCTGGTCCTATGTATACTATCCTTGATACAATCTGTTAAGTACAGGCTCTGAATGTTATTTTATAGCCCCTGACTGACACCTGCTGAGCAATATTTTATTAGACTTCCTTAAATTGCTATATTTTAATTCAATAAAACCACACTTGTTTTCCTTTTATCACAAAATGCCAAGCTACCTTTTTTTTTTGTATAAAATATTGAACTTTGGAACTGTGAATGCTAATAAAAAGCAGTTCAGTTGAGTATCATTTAAAGGAAAATGTATCAATCTCTCTTATTCTTTTCCTTCTCTACCTGTTCTGCTTTCCTCCAGAAAAATTAATGTCTAAAGACATTAAGTGGNCTTTTTTTGTATAAAATATTGAACTTTGTTTGGAACTGTGAATGCTAATAAAAAGCAGTTCAGTTGAGTATCATTTAAAGGAAAATGTATCAATTTCTCTTATTCTTTTCCTTCTCTACCTGTTCTGCTTTCCTCCAGAAAAATTAATGTCTAAAGACATTAAGTGGGACAGAGCATGGTTGATGTCTAAGCTAGTGATGAAGGGGTACACTGAGGAGACTCTCGGTGGCCTACAATGGGATGTCAGAGCCCAAGTGACTTCAGAAGGTCTCCCCTGATGAGGGCTGCTGGGTGTTGAGTGTGAGAGTCTGAGCATGGTGAGGCCTGGACCGTCACGGTCTGAGTAGGAGTTTGACTATGCCCACGTAGAGCTATGTGTCAGTGCACAGTGGCAGAGCCCGAGCAGAGTTAGGAGGTCATTTGTGCAAAAGAGGAGGTGGAAGTGGAGTAGAGGTTACATACAGCTGGATTGATGAGATAAATAAACAAACAAACAAACAAACAAGCAAAGATGATGTTAGCCATCTTTTCAGAGATGTCAGAGAAGGAAGGAACAAATTCGATGGAGTGAAAACTAGAATAAACACCGTCGTGTTAGGCTAGAATTCCTTTTATTATATTAGTCTGCTAGGGCTGCCATAACAAAAATAAGGCTGTGGATGTCTTACCAATACAACTTTATTTTCTCACAGTTCCAGAGGCTAGAAAATCAAGATTAAGATTAAGATGTAGGCAGATTTGTTTTGTTCTGAGGTTTCCTTCCTTGGCTTGCAGATAGCTGCCTTTTCATTGTGTCCTCACATCATGGGCACCCGTCAGTCTGTGGCATATCTATGTCTTAAGTTCCTCTTCTTCTAAGGACCTCAGTAGATTGAGTTAGGGTGATCCATATGACCTCATTTTGCCTTAATTCTCTTTTTAAAAGCCTTAACTCCAAATACAGNATCATGGGCACCCGTCAGTCTGTGGCATATCTATGTCTTAAGTTCCTCTTCTTCTAAGGACCTCAGTAGATTGAGTTAGGGTGATCCATATGACCTCATTTTGCCTTAATTCTCTTTTTAAAAGCCTTATCTCCAAATACAGTCCTATTCCAAAGTACTGGGAAATAGAACTTCAACACATAAATTTGAGAAACATACACTTCAGACCATAACAGGTATCGAGTATCAAAGTGAAGTCATGATTCTTTTACATACATACATATACATACATATATATATATATATATATATATATATATATATATATATATATATATTCT
>NC_048232.1:61924116-61987025 GCF_002007445.2 Ailuropoda melanoleuca
ATTGAGAGATTAATAACATACAGTCTGCTCCTTTTAGAAGCTCATGGGTCTATAGGAGGAGCTAGCAGATAAACAAATAACCTTCTGCAAAGTGGCAGTAACACTGAAATAAGGATAAAGGATGATGGGATAATATATAATTAATCCTTACAGAAATCAAAGAAGAAAACTGCAAGAAAAAAATATATACAGCAGTAGATATTTCTTTCCTCATTCCATTTATTCACTTTAAGCATGCCCACAAGTCAGGCTACTATTACTTTACTTGACCCAGGTATTCAGGTGAAAATCAAACCAAGTAGAATTTGATAGAACCCAGACAGTAATCTGGGTCTTTCATGTCAGAGTCATGTCTGACATATTAGTTATGCTCAAGAAAAAGGAATGATATTTCCCAATGTTAAAACACTGAGTTTAGTTGCAAAGTTTACATTAGAGAATTATTTATCATTCATCTCTGTACAGTATTATTAATAACTATTAGTCCACAAAAACAGAAATGCTATGCCTATGTTTTTCAAAGCGATCTGTATTAGATTTAGAACTAGTGGAATAATAAATGCATGAAGATACTTACTACTCATCACTTCAAGCAGACATTTTGCTTGAGATCTGTTTATATTTGTCTGTATAAAGTTTACATTATTCTCATGCCAAGGGAACTTCACAGCATTCTCAACTATAGGGTTATGCTGTGGAAATTACTGCACCCCTTACACAGAGAAGAATGTGATGCCTTTCTCCAAGCACTGTGACACTAAGCAGGTTTTTATATTTTTCCTGTTGAACTTCACACATCAAATGTCATCATAACAACTATGTTGCAAAATAATTTGAATAAATATATGGGAAAATTATGGGGCTTGGGATGCAATAGTCTTCCAATGTAATAATTTTATCTCTGGTAGAAAAGATTCTAATTTAGACCTGACTCAGTGCTTGGGAAAAAAAAAAAAAGAACATGATATTTTATGGAATTCCAAAACAATAAATAAAATGAAAAGGCAAAGAAGTCAAAATATAATTTTAAATAATAAACCCGTCCACACTATCCAAAGATAAAGATGCAAAGTAAATTCAAATGCTTGTTTACCGCTCCCTGCAACCCCCCATTTACCAAATTAAGGTGAGTTTCAGTGGCCCTCTAGTGGTGATGTATTAGGGTTAGAGATTTTAACACTCAAAGGGTAAAAAAGCTATCTCCTTTCAGAACGACTAAAGTGAAACATGTTCCTGTAAATGCCAAATTCTAGGAATATATTTTTAAAACTCCGTGTGGGATGTNATCTCCTTTCAGAACGACTAAAGTGAAACATGTTCCTGTAAATGCCAAATTCTAGGAATATATTTTTAAAACTCCGTGTGGGATGTAAGTAGAAAATTTTTCCTCAGCCAATGTGGGGTTTCTTCTTGTACCCCTCAATAAAAGATATGTCAGGCGAAGATGACAAATCGGGATACCACATGGTACATCATAATAACGCAGTACTTTTGCCACATTAAATTTTGCAAAAGGTTGCCGATGAGTCACAGTACAAAGTTCTGCAAGAGCCATCATGTATCTCTTTATTGCACCTTAATCTTTTTCGGCAAGCCTCCTCTTACTGGAGCCCTGGCATTTTCTTCAAAAGGACTGCCAATTGTCTTCATGTTTCTACAACGTGCAGAAATGACTGAGGTTTCAGACTGGAAGGCAAGTGCCCGTCGCCTCCCGCCCTGCCTTCTTCCTAGCGAAGCTTCCTGATTTTCTCCGGACAGAGTCGCTCCTAAGAAAGCCCTCCCAACATTAAATGTCTTATAAAGAACACATTGTATTCCATCTAGGGGACACTATTTGGTTCTTGGCCATAACAAACAGTGGTCGTTAAGGGGGAGGATGCCACCCCTCCCTTGCCATATGGAGCGGCTTGAGGAGCTCGGTTTTTGTAAGTTAATGCCCAAATGTCCCAAAATGAATCATCGGCATTGAAAAGCTTTGTCCCCATTTGCCTTCAAGGCCAAACCAAACCAAACCAACAACTTTGCCGTAGCAGAAATAATCTATGATCTCGTAATAACTGAAAGTAGTATTGAATCAATTCCACTTCCAACTAAAAGCTGACCCCAGAGCTCAGGAAGCAGTGTTGTCAAGGACAGTAGGAAGTGCAACGACATGTGTTCCTTCACTCCACAACGCCCTGGTGCCCAAACCAAGGACGTTATTGGGGACAGTGTTGGTTCACAGCGAACAAGCTAGTATTATTAAAAGGAATGTAGGGAGAGAGTAGGAGAGAGAAAAAGGAGTCAATTTTTCCTGTTTACATGAAAACCTTTTTGAGCACAATAGTCTTTAAAGCAAAAAAGAAAATAGAAATCACTTTTCAGTAATTTATTATGAGGTGCTAAGATTTTCATTTTCTTTTCTTTTCTTTTTTAAGGAGAATATCCAGACTGACAATCAGAATTAAAATACCATGAGATTGTAAAAGCCAAATATAAAATCAGAGGATTCTTTTGCAACCANTGATTTGAAAACAGGCATCCTTCCAGGACACTGGGAGGAAAAATAGTCTATAGCATTAGTCTCAAGTTTGCCATCACTGAAAGAAATCTAATTAATATTACCTAGTTAGAGGCCGTACCATAGGTGGCTACAGAGNCTTTACTGTGTACACTTACAAGAGTTTTGGTAATTATTCTGCTTCACTATAAATGCAAAAAAAAAGTATCACTTGATATCTGCAGATAGAGACAAGTGATGTTCACTTAAATTCATGGCGACAGCATCTTTCTTTTAATTTCATTTTTTAGAATTTATTTTCCGCTATTTCAATGCCCAGGANTGTGGTAAATGGTATTGACTTTCTAATTTTTAATTTTTTTAATGCTCTTTTGATTAAAAATAGTTCCTTAGAGGAAATATGATCCATATGTACATATGCAACAGATAGGTTCATAAATGTGCACATTATATGCTTGCAGTGTATGTGTATGTATGTATACGTATGCACACACACACGTGAGTCTTGACCACCTCTGAGGTATATGAGTTTTTTTTCTCAGAATAAACTTTTTTATATATTTTGGAGATGTGATGAAATTTAAAGATAGAAGATTGAGACAAAACATGCACTGTATCCCAAAGGTAAGCCAAAGATTTTTCTTGCTATCTAATGCAATATAATTGTGCAATGAGAAATTATTTTGGTACTTAAAAATATTTAACAAAATCACCAGTGACATGAATATAATTTGGGCTACAATTAACCACGCTCACACGGATGATGCCTCTAAGTGCTGGATAGAAGGAAACTATGCATTCTTTAAGGCTGTGAAGTTTTAAGTTAGATATTTGATCTAACTTGTTTGGTTTGAGTTCTGAGTCTTCAGGGTTGCCTTATAGGTTGATGGTCAACCCCTGAAAGATGAAACAGACACCCACCCAAGTTGAATCCTAGCTCTGCTATTTAGTACCTCTGTGCCCTTAATTGAAATACTTCAAATCTCTGAAAGTGTTTTCCAATTGTAAAATACCACCTAACAGTGTTACTCAAAGGATTAGACGAAACAAAACATGCCGAGTGTTTTTACACAGAAGTTTTTATTACAGTCTAAGAGCTTAGTAGATGGCAATGCATTATCATCACACAGGAAGAATAGTTTGGTGCGAGGCCTGGAGGAGGGTGGTGAAGGGTCAGAGGGCAAGAGGGCAGGTTGATTACTCTCTGTATATTTATGGGGATTGAATTCATCAGATAATTCCTCAACTCCCCATTTCACTTTGCATTTTTGGTCACAGCCTTTGTGATTTTTGTTGTTTTTTTTTTATGATCTAAGGTTTATTCTCAAAAGACTCTCTATGGTGAGGGAAGTATAAATATACGTAAAGTGATTGATTGGACACTCAAAAATTACTTGCAGTCTTATGCACTCAAACAAGAGAACTGTGGAATTCAAGTTGGAATGTGATGTACTGTATCATTAGTAAATTTAAGTGTTAAGTGTAAGCATGAGGTATGAATTATAATTATCACTTTTTAGAATGAAGCAAACTTTGGGTTCTAGAGCAATACTTACCAAAATGATACAAAAGATGAAATGCTGTTATCTTCCTGTTACTGCTTCCCTTTAGCAATAGCACCCTGCTTTTTGGTACACAAAATAAAACTGACTTCTAAATATGTCTAAATTCCTCTACTTTGTAGATCAGAGGCACCCAAAAATGAGCAGTATTGAGAGCCGATTTCATCAAACATAGGAAACCAGCTAAATAGAAACTTGAAATCCTGCAACCTTGGGACTGCCCACAATTCTCCTTCCCTGCGTCTTTATTATCGTGGCAGTCATCTGAAATTCAGAAATTAAATTAAGATGGAACACTCCAGTCTAAACTGAGTAATAGTATATGCAATTAAAACTATAAAATTATTTCCAAGATGGTAATATTTTACCTTCAAAGTGTTATATATGTATTGAAGCAAAACCTTGACTTTAGAACTATCAAGTTTGGGACAAAGAAAGAAATTCCATGGCTTGAGTCCACAATGTAAAGGTCAAAGACACATGAAGTGGATGCTCGCAACACTGCTTTTCATTGAAATCATCACGTAAAGATTAACCTGAGAGTGATTTTCAAGAAATAAAATTATATTCAAATGCATTATCTTAGTAATAGTGTTAATTGAAGGCTTACTTAAGTATTCAGAGACTCATTGTGTCACATGATGGAATTTTGCAAGTGACTAATTTTTAAGGGTTTAGAAAGCTTTTTTTTTTTTAATTGAATTCCAGTGAAAACGTTTTTTTCTAAGCTATTTATTACCTTTTTATTTTTTTTAAATTTTTTAAAAGATTTTGTTTATTTATTTGTGGGAGAGAGAGAAAGAGAGCACAAGCAGGGGGAATAGCAGGCAGAGGGAGAAGCAAGCTCCCTGCTGAGCAAGGAGCCCCAGGTGGGACATGATCCTAGGGCCCCCGGGATCATGACCTGAGCAGAAGACAGACACTTGACCCACTGAGCCACCCAGGTGTCCCTGTTACCTCTTTTTAAACTATAATTTACATTCCTCTAATCCTTTAGTAAATAACTATTTTTTTTTTTTTTTTGCTCAGGTGCCATGAAAGACTGTCAGAGCAAGACAAGCACAGACCATACCATCTATACACAGAAATTTTGCTACATTTGTTTTGTTAGCTGCACATGAGCAAAGAAAAATTGGGAAGATTAAAATATTTCTTGGAAGTTGTGCTAAAATATTTCTCCAACTTTTAATTATAATTGTTTCAGAGTTTTCTTCCTCAAATGGTCCTGAATACAAAAAAAAGGAGTCAAGATAGCATCACGGTTTAAGAAGGGATTGGGAGCACAAAGAGAACGGGAATAGACTCTGGAGGAACTGTCAGAGAGGTAGAAGGAGACAGATAAAGTCACATAAAAGGAGACCCATGGAGGGCACAGATACAGGAATGATTATGTGGCAGGCACTATTCTAAATACTTAATCATCATAGCAGTCTTGTGAAATAGATACAACAGTTATCAGCATTTCACAGACCAGAGAGACTGAGGTACAGAGAGACTGACTATCGTGTCCTGAGTCTCACAGTGAAATCAGTGGCGTAGTTGGGATTTGAGACGGAGTTTGTGTTTACCAACCAGACAGGGGATAAACGAGTTTGAGAACAGGGAGTCCATTCCTATAGGTTATATAGAGGACAGAAGCGCACTGGTTTTAGCAACAAGGAAGTCATGAATAACTTTTGTCAGAACCCTTTCAATGGGTAGTTGAAGACAGAGAAAGCAGATTTGGTGTTGCCCGCTGAGATCTTCCATGGGAACTTTTCTGACTTCGGATTCCCCCAGTCCTTTTATCCAGGTAGGGGTTTTCCAGAATAAGACTTTGAGACCGTATTTGGCATGCAAGATGTTTATCAAGGGTCCACAGTGTGAGGACAAGAGAGGGAGCCCTACAGGGGGCAAAAATGAAGCCAAACTTCCATGCAGACCTGAAACAATTTTAGCTAATCCCACAGGGAGATCTGAGGGATTACTGACCATTAAAACTGTTTTACGGGCCCCTGGGTGGCTCAGTTGGTGAAACGTCTGCCTTCAGCTCAGGTCATGATCCTGGAGTCCCAGGTGCAGTCCTGCATCTGGATGCCTGCACAGCAGGGAGTCTGCCTCACCCTCTCCCCCCTCCCCAAGGATCATGCTCTCTCTCTCAAATAAATAAAGAAAATCTTTAAAAAAAAAAAAAAGGTTGTTGTCCATTCTGTTAAAATGGCTCAGTTTTATAGCCACTCTTGGCTCAGTCATCGGCCCTGGCTGCTCCAGGCGTCCTGACCATGGTCCGGGTTGGGATGGGAGGCTCGCTACTGAAACAGAGCCTGACAGGTCTGGCAGCTGCAAGCCTTTGCTAACCAAGCTCTCTGCAGAAGTCCTTCGAATGGGAGCGTCCTCCCAATAAAATTTTAAGCTTCTATTTCTTTATATTAAATCTCATATTTGGATAACTAAAAGTGGCTTTTTTCCTCTGACTGGTACATAGACTAAGCAACTTTTGCATTATATCTCAAGTATTTCTTTGATATGGCTTTTGTTAATAGATCAGTAACATCTTGAGGTCAAGGACCTTATNAAGTGGCTTTTTTCCTCTGACTGGTACATAGACTAAGCAACTTTTGCATTATATCTCAAGTATTTCTTTGATGTGGCTTTTGTTAATAGATCAGTAACATCTTGAGGTCAAGGACCTTATCTTTTCATCTTGTTTGTTTCAAATCTAGCAGAGCAATATGACTCATAATAAAATGTGTTGACAATTGAATAGGTGGAGCATTTGAGATAAGTCTTTAAGAATGACTAAGAGTTTGCCAGTCAGAACACAGAACCAAAGGCTAAACAGCTTGTGTGCTAATTAAACTTGCAGTAATTCTGTTTTCCTTTGTGTTTTTTAAATATATAAATGAATAGTTTACATTTATCCACTGCACTGTAAAAGCTTACTCAGTGCCCCAAGCAGAAGTCTTTCCAAAAACATTTGGGGGACTAAGTAAAATACACTTATTTATTTTCAGATAATTTATTTAAATGCAAATGTTTCAGTATGTAAACCATTTTCAGGGAATTTTTTTAAGTTTAAATTGCATTTGTACAAAAAAAATTTAAAAAAAATAAATTGCATTTGTACATTTCATAAGTTTAAATTCAACATAAGATGGGAGAATAAAGACGACCATTTCAAAGATGCTTTTTTAAAATATAAAGTCATTTTCTACTTGTATTATATGTTCTACATTCTTTTGTCTAATTTTTTGTTTTACTCTAGACCACATATGGTTTCAGTTCCTCTCTTATAAATGGATAATAATTTATAGATTTTTATGAGAATTGACTTAAATAGCATTTAAACTACTTACGTACCTTGGATATAACAGATCCTAAAAGATGCCTTATTTCTCATACCCTAATTATGCCTTTATTTAGGGAAAGGGCTGCCTCTCATCTCCTTATTTCCAGCACCTAGCACTGTGTTTGATCCAGAGTATGTGGGAGATTAATGTTTTCTGAATCAATAGAAAATTAATGAAAACGGGATCAAAATCATGGTAAGAATTTTAAACAATTAGAAATCAAAGGAAAAAACTAGTTTGCAAGTAGATATAAAGCATTTAAGACTTTATTACACTGCCCTTTCTTCAAACACCAGTTCACAAATGATGTTTCTCCATCACTCAAACCGGTTTTCCTTTATAAATTTGGAATGATGCCTTAGGAAGGGAATTTGAGATTATCTACCTCTCCTTCTCAGATGACAGTATCAAGGTTGCACAATGAATTCGTGGTGGTCTGAGCATTGGAAAGTCACGCTCCAAGCACACTCAGTAGTCTCTTGCCATCCAAGCCCCCCCTGGGTGCCTAAAACCACAGATAGTACCAAACCCTNGTGCCTAAAACCGCAGATAGTACCAAACCCTATCTATACTATGGTTTGTCCTAAATATACGTCCTTATGATAAAGTTTTATTTATAAACTAGGCACAGAGATTAACAATAATAATGAATAATAAACCACTAATAAAATAGAGCAATTACAACAGTATACTGTAATAAGTTATGTGAATGTGGTCTCTCTCTAAAAATATCTTATTGTACTGTATTCACGCTTCTTGTGATGATGTGAGATGATAAAACGCCTGCATGAGGAGATTAGATGAGGTGAATGATGTAACCATTGTTAACCTAGCGTTAGGCTAGTAGTAACCTTCTGACGCTATGTCAGGAAGTTCATCGGCTTCAGGTCCTCACTGACCCAGGTGACTCAAACAGCACAAAGTGAAACCATGATAAAGGAGGGACTGCTGTAACTCACAATCATTGTTTCTCAGTCAAAAATATGGATTGGGGGCACCTGGGTGGCTCAGTTAGTTGAGCATCTGCCTTCGGGTCAGGTCATGATCCCAGAGTCCTCAGATCGAGCCCCACATCAGGCTCCCAGCCCAGTGGGGAGCCTGCTTCTCCCTCTCCCTTTGTTGTGCTCTATCTCTCTCTCAAATAAATAAATGAAATCTTAAAAAAAACTGATTGAAAGGTTACTAATGTTTCTGTCATCTACTCTTCTAGACTTGTAAAAGACAAAAGTATAAAATAGGTTTCTTTGCATGGGTAAATTACTACATGTTTTTAATCCAGTAAATATTTATATGTTGTTAAAGTTATTTGTTTATATAATAAATCCTCAAAACCAGTAAAACTACTTGCGTGATAGAGCCATTGATACTATACAAGAGTCAGATCCTAAAACTGTTCATTTAGTAGTGTATTCAATTGATGTCCTGAAATACTGGTTCCTCTTGTCATCTCGTGAAGCATGCCCATCCTTCCTTGCCAAGGTGAAGTTTTGCTTAATAAAAGGTGACTAGGGTACTGAAAATTGTTGTTCCAGTTCCGGCTTCACGTCTAACTAAGGCACATTATAAGCTTAGAGTCTCTTTGTACAAAAACAAGGATTTGCATAGATCATTTCTAATTTCCTCCCCTGCTTTAAAAGTTGTAAGCTACCACAGAGCACTTTGCCTTACTTTACCCTTTCCTTTCTGATTTCCAATGGTGTTTCTTAGCTGCTACCATATACTATGGTGCTTGGAAAATAATTTATATAGCTTTATGTGACTTTCACTTTGTTATCATTTGCATGTCTTATTTCCTAAAAAAATTGCAAATTCTTTGGGGAAAGATAGTACTAAGCTTCTTTAGTCTCTCTTTCTCACTGACTAGAAATACTAAGAACACACTTGATACTCCTTGGTTCCTTTAATAAAGCAAATGTTCAAAAACTTAAGTTTGGGAAACTACTGCATGACTATCAATTTTACTGTATAAAAGGGACTATTACGCTACCAAGGAACTGGTATTTGAGAGGTGTAGAGAATTGTCAAAACTTTCCATATGCCAGATTTTACCAGAGGGACTGCCTACATATGTCAATCGCACTTCTCTGTCCCTTCTCTCCTTAAGAACTACATTTACCCACACCCACTTTCAAGGAGATGAATAAATGGAGTTTGGACCACCAATGCCAAACTTTGCCAGAAGAAGAACAAAGAAAGCAATTGCAGAAAATGGCAATTTGATGACGAAGGCTATGTGAGACTTCTCTTCTTTATGTCACTTCAACTTTCTGGAACACATCTCTTCATTCTGAATATATTTTTCTCTTCCCTCTCTTCTCCCACTCTTACAGAAGGCTCGAGAAATGATTTTTAATGTGTAGGATGAGTGGCGCTTCAGAGTTTATGGACTTATTTGATCCTCCTAAGAACCATGTGAGGTACAGAATTTAACATCTGAATAGTGCAGAGTGAAGAAACTATGAGGTCAGAATGCAGACTTCCTGCAGCAAATCTCTCCACGATAGTATATAAAACCAGGAGACAAAAAATAGTAATACGTCCTCCTTCCCCACTTGTTGTGTCCTAACTTTCTTTATTTTTTAATTTTTTTTCCCTTAAATCTCCTTTCCATTACACTGCGGTGGTTTAAATATAAGATAATAAATGGAACACTGAACACTCTGAAGATAAAAACTGAGACATAGAGCAGTCTTTAAAATAAGATTATGTTCTCCGTCTTGGTAATAAAACAAATACACCTATTATATACTGTAATGTGAACAGCACCTTAATAAAGGATATTTGTGAATTTCATTATTACAAGCATTCCCAAGATTGCTAAAATTCAGAAGGAAGGAGCTTATTTTTGAAATGTTGGGCCAATGTTCCCTCTTGACTCCATTTTGGTAGGTTTTCACCAGGATTATTCCAGAACCAGTACAAGAGGATGGTGAACTCTCATCTCTTCCATATTCCTGACTTTGGTTCTCAGGGCATCAGATTTTCTTTTTAAACACTATGCAATTAATCAAGTATAGACAATTTAATTTCAAATATATGCCAAATATTTCCCATAACTTGTGATGTTCTCCTTATACCCGGTTGAACTGTGATCTGTGAACTGATTAACTTTACCCTTTTCTTCTTCTTGTAAAAGCCTGCAGGTAGGCACTGATCCATTCCAATTAATATCTAATGATGATAAACTAAAGACAAAACTCCAGCTAACAGCTTCCATCTGTGGTTATGCATAAAATATCTGCTTCTGGCAAGTGACACTATATGCAAATTTTAAAATTTCAATGCTGCAGGAATTACATAATGAATTCATGTATACCAAAAATAGAGATTCCCCCACTTTTCATCACCTTCCCTTTCGTTAATGCTTAGGAACCCTATAAATACAGTTAGAAATACATTTTAATCTTTATTTTTCTTAATATGCTAGTCTTAAATTTTTCTCTTGTCATGGTTGTCGGTGCCAATGCGTACATCATATTTTGGTCCCCATATTTTAAAAAAATGTGAAATTCACTCAATTTAACTAGTATTAAAGAAGTTGACATTACTTTTGGTATCATTGTAACATTCTTAAGGCTAGTGCCCATGTTTAATTATTACTATGTTCCCCTAGTACCTTATATCTAAATTATACTTGTTGCCTTGAGGCCTCTGTATTTGCTGCCAGCAAAACTGTCCATCCATATGATTCACTGTACTCAGACTTAAAAATGGATGTAAGCAATATATTCCATGTGCCACTATCCAGATTTTTAACTTCTGTTATTTCAGAAAGGAAATTGTCTAATCCCATCCTTCCCACCCTTTATCTTTCTCCCTCCCTCTCCAGGAAGTGTCTAGTTGGTTTTAAGTTTTTCCAGCTTTAGTGAACATATATTTATATATTAGCCTAGTGTTAATTTCGAGAGAGTATCATCCTTAGAGAGCACTGTCCTTAAAAATAGTCAAATTAATTGATAGACATTAAATGGACAAGTCTTAACAGTATCCATGGGCTCAAAAAATGTTAGCAACTTGAAGACTCAACAATAAAATCTTTTAGAGCCAACATGCTCTTTATGAATATATTACTGTGCACTGTGTATTTGCCATCAAGAAACCTGGCATTTGTGGTTTAACAATGCAGCTCTGTTGTCTGTTAGTAAGTATGCTGTCTTACTTATTGGAAACTGGCTACACCCTAGAAATTAAAGAAAGGAATGGTGGTGAAAAGTGAAGAGACGTCTTTTTTTTAGGCATATAAGAACACATTATATAACTTCTATAGCACTCAATTCTTTTTTAAGTCAAGTGGGAGATAGGAAAGTAAGTTTCCACTCTCTTGATAGTTGTTGTGTGTGTTTTTTTTTTTAAATCATCTTGTGGAAAAGTATGTGTGTTCCTCACATTTCAGTAATTCTTAAAGGGTATACTTTAACTTGTAAACCACTCAGGTTAATTCTTCTCTCACTTGAGGGATTCAATTACAAAACATTGCCTCAAGTGAGAAAAGTAATTCTAAAGGCATATTTGCATAGGTATTGTGCTGTGTCTGTGTTGACCTTTATTTTATTCTTTTTAGATACTCACTGAGTTTAGTTGGGCTCTCTGAATCTGCAAGGTATTAGGATAATGGCAACTTTATGATCAGTAAGTATTCCGGGAGTAGAAAATGTGAGCTTTGAGAAGCATGGGAAGGCTGGGGAGTTTATCCTTTGGGATAAGGCACATAATGAGGAATCACACTGGGCGATTTTTTAGTTTATGGGAACTCTGAGAGCAACAATTCTCACTCCCAGATAGATGTTTGGGAATAGCAATTCAGTGACTGTGGAGAGGGTGACCTTGGATATGACTAATCAAGAATGAATGAATTTGTTACAGAAATTAAGTAAAAAAGATATTGGGCAAAATAATATACCAGAGAAATGGTTCAAGCAATAGACCTATTAACCTTCAGAAAGAAGAAATCAGCCAATCATTTCGATTCAGGTAGAGGTGTTACTTTATTGATGAACACAATTCCATGTCTTATTAAGCTTTGTAAAGCTTTGTAGAGGACACTTTTGGAAATACTGCCCAGTCACAGCCATCATTTCTCTACTCTGGTTCCTTCACAGGGATAGCCTTGGCATCCATGTTGTTCAGTACATCCCTCTTGCTTATAGCCTTGGTGGATTCAATTAGAGGCCACTCAGTTCCTGACTGAGAATGTGCACATGGAAGAGATTGTTGTTTTGGATGGCTGAACCACTAAAGCATAAGTTCAGGAAGCATATAATAACCATCTTTTATGAAACATATAAACCAGACAGGAGAGAGAGAAAAATAAAGAATGTACACAGAGAAGAACAGAGATGTGAGAACAAAAATCAACATGGCATTCAAATCCCTCGGGTCAGCATTTGCCTGCTTCTTCCCTTGGGTTCCCATGGGCCAGCCCTAATCTAAACCACCTCAGACTTTTTTTCCCCTTAAGCTAGTTTATGTAGGTCACTGCTAGCTAAATCCTGAAGATTGACTCAAGTATTTCTTCTGTTAGGCAGTGAACTGCTCACATTTTTATATTTCCTAATGAATTACATTTACTTCTATTAATAAGGAGATTCTGCAGAGGTGTATAATATCACCTAATTACACGCAAAATGAGAAATCTATTACTTGTTATTAACAAAAAGTGATGAAATGCAGAAAAAAATTATTATTGGGATTGTTGCTATGGCTATTTACCTCCCTTTTATTACTGATTGGTTTCAAAGTTAAAGTTAATATAGACTACATTTAATTTTAATGCTTAGTATTAAATATTTAAAATACAAAAAAATGCAAAATTATGATCCTTTTAAGAAGACAATTTTTAATCTTATAAAGGAAGAAAAAAGTGCATATAATTATTTTCAGAAATTATTTATTCAACATGGCTAACAGTTTGATCTGTACAAGAAGCAGCTGAGAAGCTTTTCCCGAACGTGTGTGTGGAGGGGGTACACGTTAACAATTCTGATACCACTACATATGTTTATTTGAGTTGAACAATTAAATAAATGGATGGTGGATGGTAGGAGCCAGGTTTCTCACTATTGGAGTAGAAATTTACAGGTAAGCAAGGTGAAGAGACTAGAATGATTCATGTGGTGATGGAATAGAGTTAGAGATAATAGTAAGAACTCACAATTAGCTTGTATATTTAGCTTAATAATTTTAAATACATATTAAAATACTTATAGATATGTGTATACAAACAGGTTCGCATAAACATATATTTTCTTGTTCTGTCAGCTGAGTGTACCTAAAAGAAATGACGCCCCAGAAGCAACGAGCACACCTAGCACAGAGATCTTGGTGTCTGATGCTATTCTCCAATAAAAGGAAACATGGCTCCTCAGAGAACTGGTGGCTTCTTCGCCTGGGGCAAAAAAGGTAACCTCAGAGCATCTCATAGTGCCAGAAAGTAAGAAAATGTTAAAAAAGAACCAACAATAAAACCCACTTTGATGAGAGTATCAAAGGGACATGGAAGACAACTGAAAGAGGTCCCAATGACCACTCTGAGATACCTCGAACAAACACAATAAAGGAGCATTAGATTATAACCCAAAGTATAAAATAAATATCCAAGAGTTTATACTGATATAAATAAATGATTGAATAAAGTATTAAAACAAGGGAGAACAGACAAATCTTCCCTGCATAAGAATTCCAAATATCTTATGTAGATACTCTGGCCTAATGGCAGTATGTGTTTACATTGGTGCGAACATAGTAACTTCCTTCCAATGAGGACAGTATGGGAAAGGGGGGGAAAGTAATTTTATGGTGAAGAGAGCTGATAAAACTACCTTAGCCAGGTGATCAAGGTCAACATCAACAGTCATTAAGTCACGTTGACAGTATGTACCCTTGATATGTGATGTAAATTGAAATCACTCTCTTTCATTGTCTTCTCCTAAACCTGTAACCTCAGTTTATTTGTGAGAACAACATCAGATAAATTTCAAGTGTGCCATTGTCAGTGCATTGTGTATAGTACTTCATATTGTATATAGTTTATGGGACTTCACCAGTGTTCCTCAAAATTGTAAAAGTCATTGAAAGAGAAAATCTGAGGACCATTCATAGCCAAGAGGGGGCTAAGGAGATGTAACAATTATGTTTAATGCAGGATTCTGGAGCAGATAAAAGACTTGAGGAAGAAATTAAAGGAATCTGATAAAGTATGGACTTTAAAGTTAATATAGTGTGTCAACATTGGTTCATCTGTTGTAACAAACATACTGTATTAATGTAAGATATTAACAATAGGGGAAAATATATGAGGGGTATAAAGGGATTTTTCTATATGATCTTCCCAATTTTTCTGTTAAAAAAATAAGGTCTATTTTGAGGGAGAAAAAGAAAAGTAGATTATCAGGTCTGTCCAAAAGATTTTTATGTAAGAGGACTGAAGTGCACTACTGATTCTAATTCCTCTGGTACATACCACATTTGGGGGAATACTGCCCTAGAGTGTGAATTTTTTGAGGGTAGAAATTGTTTTGTTCACTGTTCACTAAAATATATTTACTAAAGACAGATTACTTATCTGGTCTACCCTCCTTTCTAATTCTACTTTCCTGGATTATCTTTACCTCCTGGATTTTTAAAAATTGGAGATCATCAGGGGTTGGTCTTAACACCTTTTTTTTTTTTTAAAGATTTTATTTATTTGACAGAGATAGAGACAGCCAGCGAGAGAGGGAACACAAGCAGGGGGAGTGGGAGAGGAAAGAAGCAGGCTCATAGTGGAGGAGCCTGATGTGGGGCTCGATCCCACAATGCCGGTATCACGCCCTGAGCCGAAGGCAGACGCTTAAACCGCTGTGCCACCCAGGCGCCCCAACACCTTTTTCTTTTACTTGTCGTAGATGCTGTCACTTGCTTTCCAAATCCAGCATGATAGCCCCAGTGTCCCAGCTGTGAGGGATGCATGGAGAGCCCTCAGGTGTTAGAAGAGACTTCATTTAATGACTGACCAACACAGGACTACAAAGGCCTGAAAACTTTCCTTATTTTTGGACAATTCTGAAATTCTGTTCTGGTTTTAGCATCCCTGTGATGTGACCTGAGACCTTTTATATTTCATCATAGTCCAACTTCTCACAATGTCCATTCTGGACTCTTTTTCTTTCATACTTTTTTGATCCAAAGCGTTCTCTCTAATAAACTGCCTATCAGCTAATTGTCACTATAGAGCCTGTTTCCTAGGAAACTCAAAGTGCAGCATCACTGCTTACTTCTTCCAGGAGTGAGTTCGTCTACATTGGTGGTTTCCTTTTCCCTCTGTATTGTTATCCTTAATTTCTATCTCTTTCCCAGATCTCCTCCAAATGCCAAACAATATAGCTCACAGTTGTCTCAAAATATTCACTTGGATACCTCACAGTCGGCTAAAAATAAATATGCCAAACATGGAAATCATAATTTCTACTCTGACACTTTGTCCTCCTTTAGCCCTGCTTAGTGTAGCTGGATATATTCTAAGAAAATACCTCCATGGTCTAGATCTTAATATCATGTATAAGACTGTTAATATGGTCACCACAACACTGGTAGAAGAGTAGAGGCCAGTAGGATTAATGTAAGGCATTTTCTTAAGCACTTTACACGTATTAGCTCATTTATTTCTCTCAACAACTCCATGAAGTGAGTTTCATTATACTATTTTTTAAAGTTTTGACAGAAAACTGCCATACAAAGAAGTATATAAATTATCCAAGGTCCTAATGTCAAAACAGGAATTTGTACATCAATAACACATGTCCTAAAATCCATATGCTAATTATTTTCTTATCCTGTCTCACTGGCACAAGTGTTGGTTTGAACTTTGAATGTATTTGGTTGAGACTGATGGGTAAAAGGAACAGCTGGTCATAGATGTTGTGGTTGGTAAGAACCACAACAGGCAGACACATGATTTAACCATACTATAATTTTTATATCCTCTTGCACTTGCTGAAGTGAATGTCAGCTCCTCATGACCAGAAGAGAGGATTCCTGATCCTAGGGTACAAAGTTCACCTAAACAAACTTATACTATGCTCCTTTCTCCTAGCAAGTTTGGATTAATACTACCCAAATGCAAAACCTATCTACCTATGTATCATTGAGCTATATATCCTCATGTGTATACCAGAGTCAACCTTATCCATCCATCCATCCAACCATCCATCCATCCATCCATCGATGAGCAAGCTAGAAGCCAAAACTCGAGTGTTATCATTGAAATCTCTATCTCGCACTCCTCCAATAAATTTTCAAGTCAAATTATATTATAAATGTATCTTGAAGTTACTCACTTCTCAGCATCCAAAGCATGAATCTTTTCACTACCCCTATAATCTCACTCAGGACTCCCCTCAACTCTACCCTTGATGCTACCTCATGGACCCTGCAAAGATTCTCTACCTAGTCTCCCTCTATTTACTTTTGCCCTTCCAATCAATCTTCTTTCAGTACCATAGGGTAGCATTTTTTTATATAAAAATATGATCACATCTACTTCCTGCTTAAAACCTTTCAGTGGCTTCCCCTTGCTCTTAAGAGAAAGATCAAAATGTACATTGTGCCTTACAAGGCTGCAAATGCTGGTCCTTCTTGCCTATCTTTTCCTGGTCAACGCTGTTATTATTCCTCTGTCTGACTTCTTTCAGATCAATTAGCATGTACTATGCCTCTTCCCACCTCAGGGCTAGACCCACGTTCCTTTTTCTCTACAGAAACTCTCAACCCCATATATGAGTCGACCCATATTTCAGATTTCCATTCAATCAACACTTTCTTGAGAGGTCTTATAAAACTTCCAGAAGTAGGCCAGTGTTCCCTATTATAAACTCTCACGGCACTATGCCTCCTTCTTTAAGCTAAGTTGTCCAGTGGTTGACCATTAAATTCATTTTAAATTATGGCCAACTACATAGAAGAATAACTCGAGAAAACACTCTTAAATATATTTTGGACATTTTGATGTATTATATTCACAAACAACTAAACCCTTTTAAAACTTTTATTGGATTTAATGACCTCCAGTGGTTAAAACATTTTATTTCAAATACTGCATTTGGCTGGGGACAAAGGCAAAAGCTGGGCATCTCAAGCAGTTTATGGAGATACCTCTGGATCAAAATTTTCTTCCCACAAACCCAGCCTTATTAAAAGTAAATCACAAAACATGTGAGACAAATAGTTCAGGCTTTCAAAATCTAAGGAAAAAAACCCCAACTCGTTTGTTGTCAAGATTCCATTTTTCAGGGGTGCCTGGGTGGCTCAGTCGTTAAGCGTCTGCCTCCGGCTCAGGGCATGATCCCAGGATCCTGGGATCGAACCCCGCATCGGGCTCCCTGCTCCACTGGGAGCCTGCTTCTTCCTCTCCCACTCCCCCTGCATGTGTTCCCTCTCTTGCTGGCTGTCTCTCTCTCTGTCAAATAAATAAATAAAATCTTAAAAAAAAAAAGATTCCATTTTTCACAGAATTATGGGAACTTTGGTTTGTAAAGCATTTCATTTGAAATCAATACACCTCCTCTAATCAAGAATGGAGATAGTAGTTGTAAAACTGAGGGAAGGGGACAAGTAATTCAGTGAACCTGGTATAGAAAAAGTCAGCTGGTCTGATATCCTAGATGAGAAGCATGATTTAAAAGTCAAAGGATCAAAAAGTTAGTGGGACAGGAATTTTAAAAAAAATGGCAAGACTAGGCTTTAAGATGCTTGAGTTAGGGGGCACCTGGCTGGCTCAGTCGGTAGAGCACGTGACTCTTGATCTCAGGGTCATGAGTTCGAACGTCACTCTTGGCACGGAGCCTACTTAAAAATAAATTTAAAAAAAAGTTAAATGTTTGAGTCAGGACCTTCATTCTAAAATTGGCTATCCCATATGTCCTGCTGGGTGACACACAAGAACCAGGTCATGATGCTCGTGCATGGGAGTAGGTTATAACATCTCAGTCACCTCCTCTCCACCTGCCGTTTGCCGTGTTGCATTTGCACGGCACATCCTGAGCAAAATGTGGAGACTTTAAAGTGTGATTACATAGTATTCTTCTCTACTTTCTGCATCATTGGTCCCCTTTTAAGGACAAAACATTTCTCAAATCCAGGAAAGAAAAAAGAAATATTTTTCATTAGACACGTAGAGTATGCCAGGATGACACCATTGCATTTAAGCCTTGCATCAACCCTGTTAGTGGTGATGAAAATCTCCACATCATAGGATGGGAACCAGAGAGTGCGGAAGAATCAACATCTTTTCTACATCATATAATTCTAAAGTGGAACCCATGTCTCTTTCAAATGCCCATTTTTTCCCTATTATACTAAGTTAGTCATCTGTTGTACTCCAGGTCTCTGTACTAATCCCCTCTATCAAAACATAAGCTTATTTTTCTTTATTTCACACAACACACAATCTAATTCATGCTTCGACAGCAGTTGGCTGCCCACCAAGAAGACGTGCATTTGAAGCAGTTGCCTCTTTCTTCGTGATCTGCAAGGGTTAAAGAATTGCATCAACTGGAGGAGTTTCAGACTTCAGCTGAGCCTTGGGGGATTGGAGAGCCTTATTAGGGTCTGTTGGTTGGCTTGGCTGGTAAAGCTCGTTTAACCTTTTTTAGGGGCGACTGCAGCTTGAGAGGAGATTCTGCTTCCGGTCAGGCCGAGCCACTCCTCAGTGGAGAGTGACCTGAGGGCAGGAGAGGCAGCTGGGCTCTAACTGCCTATTTCAGGCCACTCCTGGCTGTTGGCTAGCCAAGGGTTCTTTCCTCACTGGCTTTTCCTAAAGGGTTTTTAGAGTAATGTGTCCACAGTGGCCGAGCAAATAGGAATTCCTCAGAAAAGGAATAACAATCCTCAGAATTAGGGTCCAGATATCTACTTTTTTATCAAGCCCTAGAGGTCTAAAAAAAATCACAATTTGAGAAACAGTGATGTGGAGACAGTCCTTTGTGCCTATGCGCCTGCTAAGGGTCCATCCTGCAGATTTTCTTGCATCTCTATCTCTTTTTGTCAGACTTCCTTCAACTTTCTTGTCCCCTCTTCTGCCAACGCAATGACATTATTTTAGTTAGTAATGTACTAGATATTATTTATTCGTTATTTATTATTTACTGATGTCTTTCCTCTATATAGATTATATACTTTTTAAAATCTCTGATACAGCTCTTGACAACAATGTAGTAAACAGAAGAGTAGATTTTCTTTAATAAAAAAAGTATTACTCTATTGGCAAAGCATATCCCCATGCTATTAATACTGAAAGATGTTCTAAAGTTTATATCAGCTGTCATATTAGTATAGCAAATCAATATTTTCTATCTGCAAGAAAGAGAAAGCAAGTATGTTGGTGGAGAGAACAAAAAAACATTTTTTTTTTGGTCAGTCTTGACCTTTATCAAGGTGATGGATTGAAATGATCCAAAATGTTGACAGAATGCTTTTGCTGAGCCTTTGCTGAGATGACCAAATACCATAGTCACTGGAGTCATTATAGCCCAGAAACAAAGCCGATTGAAGTTAGGCCATTTGCCTAATGAAGATGGAATAGGGAGGCAAGTTGTTATATTTGTCTTATCTTATATGGATAAGTTTTGGCAGAATGGTTGAATAAGACTTAAATTACTGTTTCTCTCTTTTGTTAGCCAGGTTCCCAAATAACATTACCATATATGGCATTTTAAGGACTACCTCTGAACAAAGTCTCTCAAAGCCTTTGGCTATAAACTTTCTGAGGAACGTTATCTAATCTCATCGTTTCATGAATCATAATTATAATATGACTCTCAAATCTCTATATCAAGTCATTCTTTTCTGGGTTATAGTCCTGAATCCCCAACACAAATTCAATATGCCCCACAAAATGTGAATCACTTTCTCCTCACCATAGCTCCCTCTCCAGGCTTAATCCTACTTCTGAAAATGCTGCTAGCATTCTCTGAATAACTAACACTTAAATCTGAGAGGATCCCTTACATTTTCCCATATTAACCACTCAAAACCAATTTTGGCCTCAAATTTTTGCCTCAAAGTATTTCTCTAATTTCCAGATACTACTTGGAATCTGTGAAAGTGAAATTATTTGGAAAAGGGGTCTTTGCAGATGTAATTAAGGATCTCAAGATGAGGTCATCCTGGATTAGAGTGGCCCTAAATCTAACAACAAGTGTCCCATTAAGAGAAAAGACAGGGAGAAGACATGGGAGAAAGTCGTGTGAAGGTGGAGGTGGAGATTGGAGTTACATAAGCCAGGAAACACCAGAAGCCACCAGAACCTGGAAGAAGGAAGGAAGGATTTTCCCCTAAAGCCTGTGGTTGGAATATGACCCTACTGACACCTTGATATCAGACTTATGGCCTCCAGGACTATGAAAAAAATAAGTGTTTCTTGTTATAAGCCACCTAGTTTGTGAAATGAATTGCAGCTGCCCTAGGAAACTAACACAATAGGTCAACTGAGTCTTCCTAATGATATCTACTCTCATAGTTTCTTTTGTTTAGAATGCTCACCATACCTCTCGTACCTCTCCTCCTGCTAAAATGATAGTTAACATTTTTAAGCACCTACAACATAAAGCACACGGTTCTAAGACTTTCCGTATATGAAATTCTTCAAATCTTTCATCAGCCCTACAAAATAGGTATCGTTATGTGGGCAAATAAATAGGCATACGTTCCAAATGAGCTGGATTGAACAGAAAGAGTCTTACTCTAGAATCCATGCTCCCAATGCTCTCAAAAACATCAAGGCTGAAGCTCAAAACATAACCCTTCTGTGAAATTTTTCCTGATTCCCTGTCTAGAAGAGATCTTTATGATTTCCTATAGTTATTTTGGTAATTACCACTCAGGAAACATAGCATAGACTGTCTTACATGTACTTATTTATTCACTCAGCTAGATTGTAAAATGCCTAAAAGAAGTGACGATATATATAAATATAAAATAAATAAATGTATACAAATATATACCTCTAATTTTTTTTCTACAGCAGCTGGCACTGTTCCTCTAAATTCAAAATAAATAATTCATTGAATGAGTATATATGGTAGAAGACAAATCAAATGATCATGTTTAACACAAGTTTAAAAGGGTGAAACCATTTGTCTGAGGTTGCTTAAAAAAAAAAATAAATAAAGAGGCTGACCTTAGGATTTCTACTCACCAATGCATTAGGCTCTCACCATTGGGTCTCCTCTTACTTTATCTAACAAGCTTAGAATACAGAAATATGTTTAAAATATTTGGTTTTAGTAACCTTTATTAACAATAATTTCCAAGTAAAAAATAATTTAACAGATAAAGTGAATGTTTGTTAACATAATTAGTTATTTGGCTTTATTTTCAAATGTAAATATAAAAAAATATAAGAAAGTCAATGCTTTGGGAACACTAAATCAAGAGATAGAAAGAATGACTCACCTCCTTCTTCCCTTTCTAGACTCAGTCATCTTTCTTGAACAATTTGTGTGAAAGCAGAATCATCTCAAGAGACATGAAAAACCCCATCTAAAGCATCACTTCATGAACTCTAGAGAAGGGTTTTCCCAGGTCTGATTTTATAATCTATAAAATTTTGAAAGATGATAATTTGTATGTTTCAGTTCTAAGCATTAATCAGTGCTACGTCTATTAAAAAATATATCCAAAATAATCTTGATGCTTATTTTTTCTTTGTAGAAATAAACACAAAAGAAGTGTTTTAACAAGTGCAGTTTTTAAAATCATTGATAACAAAATGGAATAAAGCATCAAATCTGAGTATGCATAAAAAGCATAAAGTTAAATATTTTCTCCAAGATTTTAGTTCCCCATCACTGAAGAAGAAATTGTTTGAAGTGAGGCCATAGCAAGGAAGAATAAATAGAAGACATCAAGAATATGATCAAGGTCAGAGCACAATACATGCTTATTATCAGTTAGGAATGCTTCAGCTCAAAGTAAGAGAACATGCAAATAATAATAGTTTGAATAAGATTTATTTGTTTACACATAATATGAATTCTGGACATTGACAACTAATGGTGATGGTTCCTCAGCTTGGTAGAATCCAGAATCTCTAGGATTCACTTGGCTTTTTTTCATATTCCTCATCTCATAGATATCTATAACTGCAAATGAGGAAGAGGAAAAGCCATTTACTCAGAAAAGCCAAAGGCTTCTAGGATACCCCATTCAGTTTGCTTTTTTTCTTTTTTTCTTTTCTTTTCTTTTCTTTTCATTCTGTTGGCCAGAACTGTGTCACATGGTCTGTGGAGGCCATGGAGGGTAGCAGCTGGATCATCCAAACATCCAAAATAGTAGCTGCTATGAAACCACGGTGGAAAGTGACAGCGATAGGTTCTGTGGAGAATTTTAAAATCATAACCGAGGATACATTTTTCTTAAAAGATGGAGCTAAGGTTAAATATGACTCTGTATATTTACTTAAAGAATTTGAAAGCATTCGAAACTTCCTCAGTGAAATGATTACCTATAACTGCATTCTGTATCACTTTTTCCATTTTGAAATCATTCTTTCTGGAATCATCCACATGACTGAATCCTTTTCAACATTTAGGTCTGAATTCAAGTGTTACCTCCTTACAGTACTCCTCTGACCATCTTAACTAAGTAACATCCTTCCTATTCATCATTTTTACATTATTTGTTTATACATTGATTGTCTCTCTTTCTGAGTAGAATAGAAGCTCTGTGAGGGAATGGGCTTTGTCTTGTTCACAAACACATCCCCTGTACCTTAGAATGCCATTTAGCCTATAGTTAAGTATTCAATAAATGTTGAGAGAATGCACAAATATATAGGCGCATATATCTCAGCATATCATCTATGTCTATATCTAGATTTATCAGTCATCTATATTTAGAGAGTTTGGCTAAAAAGTTAAAACAAGCTATAGAATTTATATCTCATTGTGATAAACTTTAATGCAACCAGCATAATGTATCTGAAGATAAAACCAGTATGCTTATCCAGACAGAGTGACTTTTTTTTTAAGATTTTATTTATCCATTTGACAGAAAGAGAGACAGCCAGCAAGAGAGGGAACACAGGCAGGAGGAGTGGGAGAGGAAGAACCAGGCTTCCAGAGGAGGAGCCCGATGTGGGGCTCAATACCAGAATGCCAGGACCACGCCCTAAGCTGAAGGCAGACACTTAACGACTGAGCCACCCAGGCGCTTCAGACAGAGTGACTTTATTTTTATTTATTTTTTTTTTAAAGATTTTATTTATTTATTCGACAGAGATAGAGACAGCCAGCGAGAAAGGGAACACAAGCAGGGGGAGTGGGAGAGGAAGAGGCAGGCTCATAGCAGAGGAGCCTGATGTGGGGCTCGATCCCAAAACGCCGGGATCACGCCCTGAGCCGAAGGCAGACGCTTAACCGCTGTGCCACCCAGGCGCCCCAGACAGAGTGACTTTAGCACGAAGTTTTATTGGCCAGTCTTGTCCCTGGGCCCTGACAATCACAAGTGGCACATCTGAGCTTAACTTTATAGACATAACAATCTTAAATATGGTTATGATTTAGTTTCTTCATAATAATGCATACAACTTCTTTCAAATATATATTTTTCTGCTTTCTTCTTGACAAGTTTACCAATTATAGTAATCAAAACATATTTTCTATGAATTAGTTTTTAAACACTTTTAATTAGAATATATATAGAAATGGGAAATATACAAAAGAAACCTTTTTAATTAGAGTGATTTAACTAGAGTAGCTGCCATTTAAATGTGTCTAGCTTCTCTGTTGAGCTTGGTGAGAACAAAATACCTTGAAACAGATCTTTGGTTTTGAGAAGATTTTCTTGAATTATTTCATAATTATAAGGATGTAAAGCAATCATGCAGCCATTTTTTCTGAAAAAAAAGGGGGGGAATGTAATGGGTACCTCATATGGGTATATACATATTCATAGAAAACCATGAAAAGGGATCCAAACACTTTGGGCCAAAATATGATTAGACTATCTTGATGGATTGAGATGACCCTGACCTACAGGAAATGATGCTTAAGTACAGATGCCCAGACTAATGATGCAGTCTTAATCACCTAGGCCTGAATTGTCTTGGGTGGAATGGAATAGTCCTGGAGACATATCTTGGCAGGTAGCTCTGTTCCATTCCTCACAATAGGCAATGGGAATGATAAAGGGCTCTCTGAGGCAATGATAAAAGATAATCTAGTTCTTGGCCAGATGCCTAGAGTGATGCTATTGGAACAGAGTGGACAAGAGCAATGACCATGATATGGTGACTCAGTAGAAGCTGACATGGTCTTATACCAAAGTGCACACTTGATGACTAATGTTACCATGGACCTGGAGTGGACTAAATCTTTAATATGAACAGCAGCGTGTCAGTCCAGAACAAGGGCAAAATTCAAAGCATCAGCAAAGGGAGTATCCCTTTGGATCATTCATCTTGGAACTAGGCTTATGTTACCTCTAAGTATGATTGTGATATCTGCTAGCCTCAAGATGATGCATCTGACATCTGGGGCTAATGCTGAGGTTGGATAAATTAATACTAAAGTATGCATGTCTAAACACTGGACCTGTAATTATCTTAGGAAAATTCCGTGAATGGAAAAAAAAAGAAAGAAAGAAAGAAAGAAAGAAAGAAAGAAAGAAAGAAAGAAAGAAAGAAGAAAGAAACTAAAAAAAAATCTGACCCATACTACATGCTATTAAAGTTAAATGAGGGCTGTTTTAATTCGTGATGCAAATGATCTTTAATTCAATCAATAAAAACAACTAGTTGATACAAAACAAAATTCCCTTTCAGCAATCACTTATTGAAAGTTCAGTAGTTGAGTGACTGTGCTGGGTTCTCGGGACAGGGTGAGGTGCTGAAGATATGTTCTTTATTTTACTACTGTACTCATTTTGCTCTTGGCATAAAGGTTTCTTGGTATTTCTGAAACTCATGAGGGTACTTCTCTCCTAGGTAGATGGCTCACTGCTTCAACTCATTCAAGTTTTTGCTCCTGTGTCACCTTGCAAATGAGCTGAAATTCCTCCCTGAACCACTTCTATGAATTATCCCTTTTGAAAATTGGAACTTCCCCATATGTACCCTGTTATTACATATCCACCCCACTGTTGTGTTATTTTTCCTCGAACTATGTATTGTATGATGTACTATTTAATTAATTAATTTATTTATTAAATGAATATTCTCATCCTCACCAAGAATATAGGCTCTATTAGAGCAGAAATTTTGCATGTTTTATTTACTGATATACAGCTGAAGTCTGGCCATAAATGCTCGATAAAAATTGGTGAATGTATCAATGGCTAACTGAATGAATGAAGGTAAGAATGGAGAGAAATAACTGTAGCATGAAGCTTGAATTAACAGGAACCAGGAAGAAATTAAGCTATGAGTTATAAGGTTATTGCAGAGTGATTGTAATGCATCAGTGAGGGAAAGCATGAAAGGGACGGAAACTTTTGAGTTAGACCATATAAGAGGAAGTGTTAAGGCTGAGTAGAATTTTACATGTGTAGAAGCCAGGGATTGGAAAAACAGCTGAGCAAAAGCAAAGATGAGCAGTTAGCTGGACAGCTGGAGTCTTAATGTATCTGAAGTCAGGTGTATGGAATTGTGTTGTAGGAAGGGCTAGAAAATGTGCATGTATCAGCCAGATAACTCTTGGCTGTGAGAAATGAAATCATGAATGGAATGCTATCCTTAAGAACACTGGCATAAGCAGTTACACAATTACACACCCCTAGTAGGGATGGATGGCTTCAATAGAGTTAAGTCAGCAGTTCACTGAGATTACTAAGGACCCAAGTTCTTTTTATTTTTTCACATCCTTTGGTCGTTGCATAGGTTTCTTCATTGGGCTGATTCAAAGGTACCTGAGGCAAGTCTCAGTCTCACGGGTTTTTTTGTTTTTGTTTTTTTTGAATAATAATTTTTTATTATGTTATGTTAGTCACCATACAGTACATCCTTAGTTTTTGATATAGTGTTCCATGATTCATTGTTTGCGTATAACACCCAGTGCCCCATGCAATATGTGCCCTCCTAAATACCCTTCACTGGCCTATCCCAGTCCCTCACCCCCCCTCCCCTCTGAAGCTCTCAGTTTGTTTCCCAGAGTCCATAGTCTCTCATAGTTCATTCTCCCTTCTGTTTACCGCACCCCCCTTCATTCTTCCCTTCCTTCTCCTACCAATCTCCCTGCTATTTCTTATGTTCCATAAATGAGTGAAACCATATGGTAATTGTCTTTCTCTGCTTGACTTATTTCACTTAGTATAATCTCCTCCAGTCCCATCCATGTTGCTGCAAATGTTGGGTAATTGTTCTTTCTGATGGCTGAGTAATGTTCCATTGTATATATGGACTACATCTTCTTAATTCAGTCATCTGTTGAAGGGCATCTCGGCTCCTTCCACAATTTAGCTATTGTGAACAGTCTCACTTTTTTAACAGCATCCAGGGGAAGAAGAGAGAATCTTGTCTCTTCCTATGGGTCTATCTTAGGAATGATGAACCTTCCTCAGAAGACAGGTAGTATATTTCCCCTCATGTGTCATTCAACAAATTTGGACCGCTTGCTGAGAGCTTATTTCCTTAACAAATACTTAGGGAGCCCATCTAATGTTGCCAAGCACTGTTCTAGGTGTTTTTAAATACTATAGCATTAAATTAAATAAAGCCCTTCTCCTCACAGAGTTTATATTCCAGTTGGGGAAACCAAAAGTACACAAATTATCAAAACATATAATGTCAGATTTTGACAACTTCTACGAACAGAAACAGAGTAGAGTCAGAGAGAAGGAAGAACACGTTTATTCTAAAGGGGGAATTTCAGGTTCGGTGGGGAAAGGAATCTCTGAGGACATGACTTTTAGGCAAACACCTGAGTGAACTGAAGGAGGAAACCATGTGAATATCTGAGGAAATCTGTTTCTATACAGAGAGAAGAACAAATTCAAAGCTCTGAGCCAGGAATGAGCTTGGCATGTTCAAGAAACTCTGTGGAAGGCAAAGTGGCTAGAACAGAGTAAGAAAAACAGGGAATGTAAGGAACTGAACTAGAAAGTTAGCAAGTAAGACAGATCATGAAGTGTCTTATAGGCTTTGGTAAGGATGCTGGATTTTGTTCTAAGGGAGGTATTGAATGATTTTGAAGAGAAGAGTGGTGTGATCTGATTTACATTTTGAAAAAAAGATCGCTCTGCTTGCAGAGAATCGATTATAAAGGCAAATGCAGAAGTAAAGATAAGAGGATAGGGCAGAAATACAGATAAAAAACTGTGGCTTGGAGAAGGGTGATAGTGGTGACGATCAGAAGTGACTGGATTCGGAATACGTTGTGAAGGTAGTAAAAGGACTGGCCCCTAGTCAGCCCAGGGGACTGGCCCTGATTGTTTAAACTGATCTAGGAGGAATGCATATTGAGGGGTAGAGCATAACACTCGGTACAGAGCATACTAGCATCACATTACGAAGGAATCTGAGTTATGTGCATCTCAACAGTGTTGGCTGAGTAGCCAGAATGTATGTAGCAGGTTGGTTTGTCTGGGAGGTAGACACTGAGATTTTGGGTGCAGGCTGGTTATTAGGGCATCCTGTGGGCTCTATACACAGGGAAGCTGGAGCTTCAGCAGAACCTTCCACAGGATTTTCCAGTGCTCTAAGAGGGTTACTCCTACTTTTTTAACCTAAAGTGCATCACCCGGTTCTGATTTAATGATATGTGGAAATTTGTGCTTGTTACTTATCAAACAATTTTTGAGCTATTGGCTGAGGCTCTGTAGCAACCCTTTGCCTAAAGATATGTTATTTTTTATTTATAGTCTTGGAGAGGGGAAATTTCAGAGGGTTCTCCTTGGCCTTTCCTACTATGATAGCTCATACCCCACAGGACCAGGACTTGATGTGCATCTATCCCAATTATACATTCAGAGAGTGAGAAAATAACCACCTATGTATCTATGTTCTCAATAGACCCACTGTGGGCTAGATGTTGGCCAGAACTCCATTCATGTCCTGGCCCCATAGGCCCACACTCAACTAGGAGGACCATGATTGATATGTTCAATAGTCCTCCAAGTGTATGAGCATTGCCCTTTTCCCACTGCACAGTCACTGAAGTAAATAGCCATAGTTACCTTTGGGAACAGATGGGGAAAATCTTTACCATGTTCATTTGTCAAGGTACTGCAAGATGTTTCCTTCTGGGAACTACCCTTCTTCAGTCAATAGGATCGGGTCTGAAAATTGGTTTGGATATAGAAATTGGGCAAGTGTGAAAAATAGAATGAACCCCCAAGTTCTACACCCTAACTCCTAGAACTTGTGAATGTGTTATATTCAATGGCAAAAGGGACATTACCAATGTAATTAAGTTATGGAGCTGGACTTCAAAATCAGGAGGTTATCTTGGATTATCTGGGCACCCCCAATGTAATCACAGGAGCCCCTTCAAGCAGAGGATATCCTCTGACAGAGTCACAGAGATGTGTATGAAGAAGGAAAGAAAGATGCAGAAAAAGGGGAGTGTAAGAGATTCCGAATGGAATAAGGATTCAATGAACTGCCGCTGGCTCTGAAGTGTAGGAATAAGAAAGTGGCCTTGAGGAGCTAAGAGTGATCCCAGCTGACAGCCAGCAAACAAATGACAACCTCAGTCCCATAACCACAAACGACTGGATTTGGCCAATGACCTGAACGAGGTTGGAAACAGACCCCCGGAGCCTCTAGAAAGGAATGCAGACCTGTTAATCTTTCGATTTGGGTCTTGTGAGACTCTAAGCAAAAGACCTAGCTGAGCCTCGCTATACCCAGAGTTCAGACCTACAGAACTGTGAAATAATGAATTTGTGTTGTTTTAAACCTCTAAGTTTGTGTTAATTCTTTACAAGAGCAATAAAAACGTAATACAGCCAGGGGTCATTGCTTTTACTGGGACAACCCTCACCTTCTGATTATGCATAAACTGAGTAGTAGAACCATCTGTCTCTCCCTTAGGGCCTCCATATTCTATTGACCATCTCCACAACTCTCTGTGGGTCAGGGCCCATGTCTGACCCTCTGGTCTTGTCACTCATTATAATAATTGCATCTTCTGTGGCTTCTGATATTGAAGTGCTACTATCTGGTTTCTGTGTTTGGGGTTTCATCATTCCCGTTTCTGAAAGTGACCCTGGCTGTGTATCAGGCTTTCCTACAGTCATGCGAGAACAGCCACTAAGCTTCTGTGTCCCTGGTGCCTTCCTTACTAGATTACTCTATGATCATGGTAAAATGTCTATCACCCAGGCATTGGTAATCACTTGTAGGGTCTTGAAGTTGTACATAGCATTTCCATTTTTCCAACGCACTTCCCCGAACATTTTAAACCCTTCTTACACCATCTCCTATGGCAATTCTAACAATCAACTTCATTTAGTACAGCAGTTTTGTCATGTGTCCAGGAGCCATCCTAATAGAGAGTTTGCACCATCTTTCTGGGTTTTTTTTCATAGTGTTAAATCCAATATCTTGGTAAAATGTTCCCAAATCATACACTCTCCCTTATCAGTCTTCATCTTCTAGCTCCCTTGATCCAACACCCCAAAAACCCACTTCCCATGTGTACTCTCCAGCTTCTAGATCTTGAAGCTTCTTTAGGATACACTTTCCTTTTTTCTCAGGCTCAAAGGTTCCTTTCTGGGCTATTCTGCTACTTAACACTAGTAACAGACGTAGTGGCTAAAAGGGAAGGTGGGGGTACAGCTAGGAGAAGGGGCAAATGTCTGTTGTAGAAGAGACACTGCATTGTCTTGAAGGAAGTGGGGAGATCGAGCGTTTGATAGGGAGTGGTGGGTCACTTATATTGACTCCAAGATACTAGATGAATGTAGGGATCTAATATTTCATCGGAGCATTAATGCCGTATTCCTATCGCAATGTTAGGATGCCACAATTTCCCAATCAGGCTCTGAACTTCATAGCAGACCTTCTCTGTTTGAGAGTTGAAACTTTCTTTTAGCTCATTTATTCTAATGATTAAGGCTCTAGTCTGGCTTTCAGTGTTCTCTGTCTTTCTTCTACAGGAAATGAGAGCTTTTATGTATGCTACCAAAATGGCCCTCTGACTTTCGTATTAGCTTTCAATCACTCTCAGCTTGTTATCATTTTCTAGAGAGTCAATTAAACTTAGAAAGAGCCATTCAGTTTCACTTACCTTATAATTATCTGTTTTCCCCGTATTTCTCGAACTATTGACAAAATGCACCAGCTAATGCATTTATTTCCGTCTACTACTATACTAGTATACCATTCCAATTCACACCGGTGGAAGTTTTAAAAGATGTTAGACTATAACTTTGTGCCAGGGGCTATCTGTGCCCACCAACTACCAGTGTTGGGGTTCTATTACTAGTCAGATGGCAAATGATCCTGTTGTGAAACTCCTAGGTATTTCCTGCTTCCTTAGATCACCCCCAACACCAGCTACAGGTTGAGTTCCTCAGTAAGTAGGGTCTGAGATGAAATGTTTCCTGTAGATCATGAGGCAGTGCCTTGATATCAACACCTGAGAAAAGGAGGGCAAGGAAGAGGGATAAGTTGAAAGAAAAGTCAAGGAGCATTGCATGTCCAACAGCAAGCTTGGGCAATTCTACAGGAAGCTCTAAAGCTAGACTGGCCTTTAGAGTTGTCCCAAATTGAAGCAAATAGCCAGACCTCTATGCCCTTTATTAAATATTCATTGAATGAGGAACCCTGAAAGAGACATGACTTTGGCCAAGGTGGCTTTCTGCAGCTGAGTTAATCTCTGAAAGGGCTGACAGCTAAACACTCTCTTTTCTCTCTGTCTCCAGCACAAGTCCTTCAGTGAAGCATATAATACGCTGGACACAAAGCTCTGCTGGGGACACAAAGATAAGAAATATCAAAATTTCAATTTTGGGGAGGAAGATACACATCATTTTGGCACATCAAAGTAATAAAGAAAACTTAGTGTGGAGTCAATACCATCCTAGGTATTGAGGAATGAAAAGAAATTATCCAAAGAGAAAAGGAAAAGTATTCCAGACAAAGGATCATCATGAAAAACAGAGACATGGCCAAACTTCTTTGTTAGGGGACCCTCAGGCGGTTTCAGTTGTGAACAGTTTACTTACTCATATTGGCTTCAGCTTCACTACTCAGTAGGTGCTGGCGGTCATTAAAGGGTTAACTTAAGTTGGTAGTATAAGGTGAGGTTTGCGTTTTAAAAAGAACTAGTGGACACAATCTAGAGGATGGATTAATCTAGACGCTTAAAATGACCTTAGATGTGTGTGATGGTCTTGCTTAACAATGGAAAGCCCCTGCAGGTTTCTAAAAACGGAACTGACTTGATGTCCTCTATATTTTGGTAAAAAACATCACATTGTGGTGGTAAGGGGATCATGGGACAAGAAAGTGAATGCGAGAAATCATTTAAGGAGATATTAAAATAGTGCAGGTAGCATTCTTATGAAATAAGAAGGAAATCCCATACTGCAGATTGGCATTTGGTCCAAAGATCATTTGCTTCTCTAAATTAAAATTAATTTATTTCAAATTACTGGCCCCTTCTCCATTGACCCCTGACTTGAAGCTTTGCTTATCATATAAACTATTCTGTATCTCAATACGAGTGTCCTCATATTTTCACCGTGGCACACTCCAGCAGTTAGAACCCTAGTTTTCATCTCATATTGCTGATTCTATAGGGTGATAAAAGGGCCAAACACACAACACATGACTCTATCCCAGTGTTCAACCAAAGGAATCCTAAAAGGCAGATATGAGAGATACAATATAATCAGGGCAAAGAAGAATAGAATCGTGTGGTGAATTACAATGGTATTTTACTTTAAGATCTCTATTAAGATCTCTATTCATAGAGGCAGATTGACTCTTGTGGGCCAGGCTCCTAGGATAAAGGATATGGAGAAGTTACGACATACATCTGGGTACAGATGGTCTATGCTTTCTCCTTACAGGAGATCAAAGTCGTTTGAAGGGCACAGGTGACAAATAAAAAGAATGTCCAGGGGAAGATTCTATCCTGAGCTTTGCTAGTATATTCAAAGTTAAGGAAGTGGGTATATAGTGTTAATCTTGAACTTGCAGGAACAAGTAAGTTAATCTCTCTTCCTCTGGAAATAAGTGGGCATGAAACAAGAGCCTATAACACTTGGCTACTTCAGGAAAGACCTGAGAAGACAGATTGCTGATGGACTTCTTAGAGAAAGCCAGCCTTAAAGAGAAGACCCCTAGACCTTAATTTTTCTAATCACTAAAAAGACCTGGTAATTATGTAATACAATAGAAACGTAAATTGTCACTACAATAGGAGACATAGTATAATATATAAATGCAACAAATTGCCACACTGTATTCCTTATATTTACAAAATGTTATATGTCAAATATATTTCAATTAAAACAATTTCAATATTAAAAAAAAAAAGACAAAGACCATTCTAGGAGCCAAAAGCAAAGAGGAAAAGGAACTAAGAGATTCCCAGTAGGGGAATCAGCAGTTAAGGGGATCATCTTGGAAAAAATCAACCAAATTCTCGATCTCTCTGCTAAAAAGAGTCTTTCAGATTTCTATAGAAAGACAATTTGGCAAGGGCCATCCATCATCAGAGTGCTGGGAAGGTGGCTCTGTCGGCAGCAGTAAGAAAGGGGACTTCAAAATGTTTTAGCTCTAATTATTGAGGGAAGGGCTCTGGTAAGGTTGTGAATATATGAGGAACAAGAGGAACCTGGTATAGAAAGACCCAAAAAAGGCTCAAGCAACTATTTCAAATACATCGAAATGCAGCTGAATTCTTTTCTTTTTTTCTTTTTTTTTAAAAGATTTTATTTATTTATTCGACAGAGATAGAGACAGCCAGCGAGAGAGGGAACACAAGCAGGGAGAGTGGGAGAGGAAGAAGCAGGCTCATAGCAGAAGAGCCTGATGTGGGGCTCGATCCCAGAATGCCGGGATCACGCCCTGAGCCGAAGGCAGACGCTTAACCGCTGTGACACCCAGGCGCCCCTATGCAGCTGAATTCTTAAAATCAAAACTGGTTGAGAGTATATGTCTTGTTATATAAAGATATGCATATATGGGAAGTGGAAACCCATGGGAAATTCCGATCACCCATTTCTCCTCTTTTCTCCTCCCTCTCCAGATTCCGTCTGCTTCTCGACACCACATCAGCTGCGTCCCTATCTCCCCCTTCCTTGGAACTTCTGTTTGCCCATCATGGCTTCCCTGGGCCTTTTCTCTGTATCATAACTTTCACCTTAAACTCTGACGAGTAACTGGAAGATATTTCATGTGTTTCTTATTTCAAATTTAAGTTTACAGAAGCAGGAATTGGACAGGCCTGAGTCATCTTTTCAAGTCAGGCCACAGAGATCACTGTTGCCTGGTTAGCCTGGAGTCAAGGGACCGTTTGTTACACACGTAACAGCTCAGCAGCCAGTGTTGTCACAGAGAGCGCGTCTTTTAGAAGTGACTGTGGTCTGGGAAGGTGCTCCAGCCAATTTCTAAGTAGCACACTGGCTGAAGTTTTCATACAATGTACTCAGAATCCTTTCATAGCACACTCAGGCCATCCATAGCTTCCTTTATCCATACACTGGTTGAAGTAGAAAAGCCTATTGGCTAGATTTCAGGAATAAAGTATTTCTCCAAATAAAACGGAAGTTTATATTGTATATGGTTCTTACTTCTGCACACCCTCTTCCTCACCCATTTTAAAACCCAAGACATCTGTCTGCTTAAAGCCACCTGAGGGCCCCATGACTAGCCACAGGATACCAAACAATGGTCCTTAGGAAGATTGAGCTTTCACTGCCCTCTAGTGGAGTGGAGGAGGCAGTTTTGTTGTTAGTAATAATTGGGGTTCAAGTTTGAACAAATAAACAGGATCCACCTTATTGTCCAAAAAGAGACAAAAGGAGAGAAGAGAGTTTTGTATAAAGGGGCAAAAAAGGAGTTTATATAGGATGCCAAAGTAGTCTGGGAATAAAGGAAAAGCATGGAGGAAAGCCTGAATGCTGGGAGCCCCAAGCTTGCAGAACATACATGAGTAAAGTCGAAGCCCAGAAGTTTCCAAGGAATGAAGTTTTATCTGAATGCCAGGAGCTGTGTGGGAGCTAAATTCTCATGAGAAGACTGTCTACATGGTACTCACTTGAAAGGAATATCATACACAGCAGTCATCCACGGTCAGCATTGTCAGACTTCAAAGCACCTGCCCCCAAGTGTGTGTCTGGTATACTGCCAAACCCATCTCACCTCCAAGTGGTCCCATGGGATGCTTCCTCACAGCGTCCCTTCAGCTCTATGATCAACACCTGGAACATAATTCAGTGCTCAAAGGCTGGCTTCATGAACTCTATATCAACAGGGACTCCTAGACCCCAAGTTCACAGTTGAAAGGAATTTTAGCACAAGTTTTTGAATGATGCAATAAATGTGACATCCTAGCTAAGACATTGGAAAATGGATTCTTATGTTCTACTTCAATGTTTTTTCTTGGAGTGACTCAACTGAGTATTAGTCGCAGCCAAAATAACCGGGTATAGGTAGACCCTGTCGTATAGACCTGATATAAATACATGGCTGATGCTTGTCCTTTACAGCAGAAAAGTATACACTGATGAACTACTTATGTGCAAATTGTCAGGCTGTCAAGTTACTTAGGTGAGTAAGTATGGACTCACTCTTAAAACTAGAGAGTAAATCATAATGATGCATAACTTCAACCGTCATAACAAAACTAACCCTACCTGAATCAACAAGCCTTGCCTGTCTGCCACAGGGCTTTGTGGTATATTGAGTTGGAGCTGACTACACTGTATCACTGGAAGGGTGTATGCTAGTTTTTATGAGGGATGATCCAACTGGTTGGTACAAAAACATGGCATCTTAAATCATCTACTAGGAGATTTCTAGCCTGCAAGTGAATCAAATATTTATGAATAATACACTAGAGACATATTGTCAGGAAAAAATGGTGAATAGTGCCTTCACAGAGCATTCCTGAAAATTGCCCAGAGTAGTCACCAAAAATGTCCCTCAATAACTTATTCCACTGTTTAAATGTTTATATTTTACATGGGCAGTGCAAGGACAAGCTGGGAGCTCCACTCAATGAGAAATCAAACTGTGAAAAGAATCCCGTTGAATTTATGGATTGCCGCTGAAGCAGACCATAGCAGTCCCCAAAGGGATAAGCACCTTATACCACAAGTAAGATCCAGGGAACATAGTATTGATGTCATATCAGAGTGTTACTGGCAAACACAAAATATCTAAGCCAAGAAATACTTCCCCAATTCTGTTGAAGAGCTGATGATACATTCTGTGTTTAAGAAAAGAATCATATGGGATCGATTGTTAGCTCTCTGGTATAAATTCCTGTTTAGATACTAATTAGTAAAGAACGTAGTCCATTATCACTAAGGCCAGATAAGGAGGCCTGCAAAAGGGAGAGACAAAGTCCCTCTGATAGGGTTTTCTAAGGTCAGTAGATATGGACATCATTTGGAGGGCTTGTTAAAACCTTGCTGGGACCCTACCTCCCCAGAGTTTCAGATTCAGTTAGTTGGTCTGGGGGTCAGGCCCCAGAATTTGCATTTCCAAGTGTCCAGGTAAGGGTGATGATGCTAATCTGGGAAACCGTATTTTATAAACCACTGACCTTGGCATCATGTTGCACTCACTGTTTTTGAAAACTTTGGGAACAAGTACATGGAGGTGACATACATCAAATTAGACATTGGAAAGGAACACTGATGACTGATCCTTTTTCTACCCATTTCTACTCTTACAGGAAAGAAAGGGACCTATAGTGATGTTTTTCTTAGGTTCTAGGTTCTTTACATAATTATCCCATTTCATAAGCACAGCATTCTTGAGCAAACAGAATTCGGTCAACTGTATAATACATAAATAATTAAATGTGTAAAGCCCAAGCATCCTGTGATAAAAATCTGTCTTTTTATCATTTTCCACTCAAGGAAACATTAGTCTGATGTCTAGGGAAATTGAGGAAAAATACAACTCTTCACTAAATTTTTATTCTGAAAACATCAGCAGATGAAAAACACTCACAAGGCATACCAAAACGCTTTCCTTCCCTCCTCTCTCTCAATATATTTAGAGGCATGTACATTATACTAAGCTTATTCTTTGAGGCCATGAAAGATTTGGGGCCACAAGAACTCCTGGGGCCAGATCAAAAGAGCTGTGTCAGCTGAAATAACTGAGAACTCAAGGAACCTGGCTGGGGTTCTCTTTGGCCCTCAAAATTTGGGTTTGAATGACACTCCCCAGAAACAAACAGAACAAAACAAAAAGAGAGAATGGGGTAAGCTCATTTCTCACAGTTCTCAATTCTCATTTGCCCCACTCTAGAATCTACTTCAAAGATTGTTATTTCTAAAATTAATACCATTTTGAAGTGGTGTTAGTTGGATGGATCACTGCTGGAAAAGGTTTGTCACGTGACTGAAACCCAGCCAATCGCAGTACCACATTTTCTTGGCCACAGAGATCAGGGTGGCCTGACTACTTTCCCTCCTGGAACTTTTCACCTGGAAATAAGGGAAAGTGTATATCTTTCCATCAGGATCATAGGTGGCCATCTTGCTGAAATGAGAGAGACATCAGGTTAATCAAGCAAAGAAGAGACGAGCAAAGCCGGGAGATGGACAGGAAAGAGGGTCCTGACGTGAGACCGAAGAAAGCATCCTTAGAAGAGAAACGTGGTCCACACTGCCTGTATTTGAATTCCAAATTTTCCACATACCTCGGCAAGGTACTTGACTTCTTTGAACCTCTGGTTGTTCATCTCTAAAGTAGATATCTCCTAGGGTTGTTGTGAAGACTGAGTAAGTTGATATATAAAATATATATATATATATATGTTTATAAATAAGACACTGTCTGAACACATAGTAATGCTGTGTACATGCTGGATATTTTTGACATTCTTTGGTTCCCTGTTCTACCAAGTTAAGGAGTAAATAGGTCAAAATAGCTTATACCTGCTGCTACCGTAATTGACATGCATGATAGATATTCACATTTCTCAAACTGAAGTTTTAGTGCAGCAATTACTGGGTACATTAAATGCCAGATACTTTGAAAAATATATATAATATTGATAGAATGGTATTACACTATATATATTTACAGAATTATGATTCATTCTCTTAAAAATAATGGCTCCTGATCCCTGTTTAGTAGCTCATATATTACATATTGATGTTATGAATTGGGGAAGTATATATTAATGAAAAAATGTATTGTTCAGTCACATACTATGTCCTAAACAATAATTAGTTTCTTCTTTATAAAATAGTTTACCAAGTTATCTGTTATGTAGGTTTTAGTTATAAAAATTCTCTAGAATTGCAAATCTTTAAAAACATACTTTTAGAATTATAGAACTTTCTTACAAGAAGATATTTAAGGTTCATTACCCCAACTCTTTTATATTAAAGATAGAGGCTGAATGACTTAGTATGATTTCTTCAAGATTGTCTGACAATGGTACTTGACTTAGAAGTTGTCAGGGAAGAGGAAGGAGAAAGGTAAAATGGAAGCAAAGTCAAGTAAACAGACAAACAGACTTTTATTTAGTTTTATTTTAGAAAAGAAGAGACTAGAGGAAATTGAAGGCAGAAGGTCAGGAACTCATATGAGATGGCTAGAAAGAGCATTGTAATAACAGTGTTCTAGAAGAAAGTAGAAAGGTGTGGTCTATAATCCAGGTGGAAGGTGACTTTATTTTTCTTAATAAAATATTGTGGGTTTTGCAAACAAAAGATTAGTTGACTGGCTTTTGCAGCCTCAGTTGCTAGAGACGCAGGGACATCCTATAATTTTGATCCTTTTATTGCTATTCATGACCTTCCAACAAGCCTCTCTAGTTATGCAGAGGGATTTTGATACTCTAATCCAACTGAATGGTATCAAGTATTAGAAGTCAAACAAAAAGAGGAACTCATATGAAACTATAGCTATTCTCAGGATAAGAGCTACTCAATGAATCTAAATTAAGACCACCTTTCATCCTGTATCAGTAAAATGACAATATTATAATAAGCTGCCGGTTGTCTTCCTCTTAGTAACATGACCCTTAAAATATCATATGCATGGATAACTGAAATCATAATGAGTCCATACGGACATAAGACACAGCTCTTAAACAGAGAAAATTAAAATATTTCAAGAAATCCTCCATGAAGTCTTCAAGATCAAATGCCTTATCTGAAAAAACAAAAAACAAAACAAAAAACAAAACAGTTTTATTTAGAGGAATTTTGTGAATCTGAAGAATATTTTTAAAAAGATACAAATATATATTGATGCAAAGCCATGGGGGGAAGGGGATAAAAGACTCTGTGCCAAGATGCTATTTGACTTGATTCTCTTCATTTCTTCATTCTTATTGTCATTCTTATTGGCTCCCAACGCAGGATTATTTCCATCTTATTGTGGATCTAGTTCACCCTCTGTGTCCTGGGGGTGGTTTAGCTCTAGGCTCCTGACCTCAGAAGACATTATTTGGCATCAAAATCATTCTTGCTTCTGAGCCCTACGTCTCAGGCTACGCTTAATAACCATTCACTTTCTTTGGAACTGAGTTCTGAAGCCTCATTTTTCTGGTCCTATTCCATATTCCCAAGATTGTATTTCAGATCCCTTTCCTATGGCTTTCAGATTCTCGCCTGGTCTCTCAAGGAAGATCTATTTGACCTTACTGAGTCTCCTTCCTTGTACTGATGACCTAGAATACTTCTATTCCCTTGCTCTCAGGCTGGAAATCTTTCAAGCTTTTTGCCTCCATGGACTGCAGTGTTGTAACCTTTTTTGCCCCCACTCTCACATGTGTTAGAATCTTCTGGTGTGGATTGTTTTTTGGTCCCAGTCTCTTCTAGTTTCATACAGTGTGAGCATCTCAGGGGTAGTGTTGATTGCTTATGAAAATAGACTCACCTCAATAAAATAAATCCAAATGCCAACTATGTGGATTGAAGGAATCATGAGATTGAAGACTTCCAGTAACCCTTCAGCAGACATAGACTAGGAAGTATGGAAAATTCACTGGGGAATTAATTATACATGAATAATCAGAGCACCAGACAGTGGCAAAGGCCAGTTAAAAATGAAAAGCAAGACTCTGTAATTGTTTAGTTCCCCATGGTTCTGCATCTTTCCTAAGGATTACTCCGTGGGCTTGTTAGAGGAACTTAGGCAGTGGCTACTAGGAAGGAATTCTGATTTGAAATTGACAAGTGTCAGGAAGATGAGGCCTTTTATTGTGCTAGTACTGAAGTAATTGAGCCAAAACCTTAGTAGGAGAGGAATAACGTTACTGCTATAGAAACCTCTGTTGTTATAGGATTCTAAATGCTTTCATTATATTTTTGCTTATTAGGTTGCAGAGCAGCTGAGTGAGAGTATTAAATTGAAAGTAACCTACGGTTGAAGAGAGAAGGTGCAGAGTTAGAGATCTCCGAGGAGGTATGACACCTTCTAATCGTTACTTCCAGCATGACGAGCCACGGGAACAGTAATTCTGCACCGGGGTGGGGGGGGGGGATGCGTAAGTAGTCTTAAGGAACTTGGGTGCTTCAGTGGATAAAATTGATGCCATGAGCAAGCCGAAGGAGAAATATGTAAGTGAGGGGATATCGCCAAGAGTGATTCTAAAACAGCGATACAGAAAAATGAGATGGGTTTGATCTGATAGGTATATATTGTTTAACATGATGCTTTAAAATGTCCTTAAAAGTAGTAGTATGAAGTAAAGAGAGTTGACCATGCCGTAACTTCTGGTTTGGCGTTAGAGAAAAAATAAAGCCATGGCAGAACAAAGTAAGTATCTATTTGTAAGATAGATAAAGGTGATAAAGGTGATAAAGGAAAGGGGCTCCAAACAGTTTGGGGAGAAGTGAGATTTATGTATTTATTTTTATGTCCTTTACCCTTCATGCATCGAGGAGAAAAGGAGTAAGGTGGGATGAGTCAGTGCAGAATGGGTTCTTTCAGTGGCAAATGGATAACTGGAGTTGCTTATCTACATAACAGAAGTGAGGAAAGAATTGAGGTGGATAGACAGTATGAGACAAAAGCCATAGTTATGATTGGGTTGACTGGAAACACTTTTACACAAAGCGGAGGGTGAGAGGGTCTGAAGGAAAGATGAAGTAGAATTTCCATTAAGATGTGAAGTGAATTTTTCTAATGCAGAAGTAATGCATCTATCAAAATTTCTTCAGGACTCCGCGATATTTTAATTACCTTGCTTTTTGGAAAGTTTATTCCCTCAAACCATCAAATTTATTTAATTTTGTCGCGTTCTGTAACAACAAAAAAACTATCTTGGAAAAATTCTTGGAAAGTACAAGGTACAACTTGTCCTCAGTAATTCAACTATTTTTAATACATATTTGCATTATAATTTGCCCAGAGCATAAAACTTGCTTGGTGGGAAAGCCTGGAAAGTCATGTTGACTCTGCCATAGGATGGTAGATGCTGGATCTCATAGAAATTTTTTAAAGGACAAAAGTGAGGGACACCTGGGTGGCTCAGTCAGTTAAGCCCCTGACTTTGGTCAGCTCCTGATCCTGGGGTCCTGGGATCTACTCAGCATCTGGCTCCTTGCTCAGCAGGGAGCCTGCTTCCCCTTCTCCCTTTTTCCCTTCCCACCTCGTGTTCTCTCTCTCTCTCTCTCTTTCTCTCTCTCCCTATCAAATAAATAAATAAAATCTTAAAAAAAATAAAAGGATAAAAGTGAAATGTAATTTTAATGGCTTGAAGCTCTCAAAGTTTTTCTTGCCTGTGTTGTATCTTCAGTAAGTAAGCCCTTTCATCGGTTTAGAGAACTCAATTGATAGACAGCCAACTGGCTTTAAGATCGCACTGAGTAATAATTAAAAGTTCAATTTGTGCTTCTGAAACTGCGTATTGTGTCATGCCCCAAAGGAATCAAACTAAACACTGTTATTATTTTATAAATTTGTATCCCTATAGTTGTTATTTAAATTCAAATATAACCTTATGGACAATGTTTACAATCTGGTTGTGTATATGTTATAAAGAAGGGCTGATTGAAAGACCATACTTTATCATCTTTTTCACAATAGACATACATTAAAGCAGACCCTTGTTTGCAGCAAATATTTGTTGAAGCTGCTGTTCTTCATGACATACTTCATGTCTGAGCTGATCTAGGTGGTACAGAATGCAAAAAAAAAAAAATCCTAGCTATGATTTGGTAGGTTCCATACACACCCAAGGCAGGTTTCAATTAAATTTACTCCGATATTAACATAGATAGGGCTTCATTTTACAAGTGTCCTAATATTTTTGCTAAAAGCAAACCAACCAACTAACCTAGAGTTATTCCATGTTTGGTTGCTTAATTTTATATAATACCTTCCAAGGAATCAGTCCTGGCAGGCTCCCATGAGCACAGAGAGTTAGCTGAAATTATTAATCCAACATCAGTCTGGGCTGGCTACTTGGGCAACACTGGACTGAACATTTGCTTGGGATATGGAAATCAGAGAAGTGTCTGATCTGGAACTTGTAAGCTAAATAAAATTTTGCTAGGAGTCTTCGGGAGGCTTGTTGGCAGAAATAACATCAGAAAAGTTCCACAGATCTGAATGCACACTGCAGGGTCTGAAAAATGCCAGGTGCCCTAGAGTGAGCTTGGAGCCAAGGGTGGTGGGAATGAGGCCTCAGGGGGCTTTCATGTTGTGATGAGAAAGGAGGGGCCACTGGAAGTGTTTAAGGAAAGGAGCAAAACATTATAGCTGACATTTTCATGATCGCTCTAGCAGATGATGGAGCATGATGAACGGAAAGAAAGGCCAGAAAACCAGAGAGAATCCTGGTCTAACAATCTAGATAAGAAATAAATAATAGGCACCTGGATTTAGGCAAAGCAAGAAAAGAGCCTTTGAAATTTAAGAGCCCTTTCCACCACCCTCCAGCCTCGTTTTCTTCCTTTATTCCTTTTTGTGTGTGGGGGGGGGTATTTTTTCATAGTTTTTCCTTCCTGATTTCTTTTCTTTTCTTTCTTTTTTTTTTTTTTAAGATTTTATTTATTTATTTGACAGAGAGAGACAGCTAGAGAGGGAACACAAGCAGGGGGAGTGGGAGAGGGAGAAGCAGGCTCCCAGCTGAGTCGGGAGCCCGACTGGATGATGGGGGACTGGATCCCAGGACCCTGGGATCATGACCTCAGCCGAAGGCAGACGCTTAACTGACTGAGCCACCCAGGTGCCCCTCCTTTCTGATTTCTAAATAAAAGAGTTCTCTCCCCTTTTTTTCACCCTATAACAACTGACCCACAGAATGACACCAAGACTTCAGTGAAACAGCACATGTAAATACATGTTTATATGCTATGTATTTTTATGTATAAATTTCTACATTTATAACCTATATTTTTATTGTTTTCACTTTATAATGAAAGGCTTTTCACTTTACAGGACTTAAGATTGTTTTTTAAGCCAATGTCTTTCAAACAATCCTGTTCCAATTACTCTCATGACCCATACCCAGTGTGCCAGCCACCCACTTGCACATTTTCACTTAGATATCTGTTGATACTTTTAAACTCAACTTTATAGAATGGAATGCAGTTAGTTGCTTCTGAGTTTCCTATGACCACGAATGACTCATGCGTTCTGCCAGCACAGCTAAGTCTGTGAGGTTCCGCTTCCTATGTACGCAGGCTCTGCAGAACTTGCCATGTCTGCCCCCTTTCCACTTCTCCTGCCGCTGCCTCCCCGTGGGCCTCAAAATCCTCTCAGGAACTGCATCCAGAACCATCGAACTGTTCCTGTGTCTGCTCCAGCTCACTGCCAGAAGATAAAACTTCCTAAAGCGCAGTGCTCCTCGTATAATTCCCCTGCTCAAAAACCTCCAGTGCCTTTGAGCGCAGCCTTGCTTTTCTTGTAATAGTTCCTGTCTCCTACCTTGATGGAGTCTCTACTCCAAAGTAAGTTGGCTGCTGTCTTCCTTGAATGCTCATACACTCCTGCCTTGGGACATGTTCTTCCAAGGTTAGCTCAAAGCTTGTTTTAGATATTCTTTTCCCCACTACCAGGTATGCTCTTGATCACCATTAAAACCCCGTAACATTTTAATCCCTTTTCCTTATGTCTCTTTAATATACATTATAGTAAACAGTTGTCGTACCCTGAAAACCTCACTAGATCGTAAACTTCATGTGGACAGAGGCTGTGTTCTTGGCAACTGATCCTACTACAGAGCATGGGTGAAGCAGCAGTTGGCTAAGCATCAGATTGATTTCATAGTTTTGAATATGCCCTCAAAGCACGTGTTCTTCCCCGCCTGGGGGCAGCTGCTCCGTGGAAGGTGAATGTGCAACATTTGCTCGTGCTTTTCATCATCAACGTCGCCATTACGCGCATGATCAATAAGGACTCATCGAATGTCTGCAAATGCAGTCCATGCCCACTTTGGGAGAATGATATGTGGTTGGCACAGGTTCACTGCACGTACTTTTCACTCCAGGACTTCATGGGTGGCAAAGCTCAAAGTTAAGCATGGCTTGACAATACTGACAATGAACTGAAAGCATGACATGAGAGGGCAGAAGCTACCCTTCCTATTGAGAAGATTCAGAAGTTTAGGCACTGCAATGATTTTGCTTGGAGATGGAGCCCACTCTTTGCTAGTTTAACCTTATTAATTGGGAAGCTTATCTAACATCCATATCTTCTCCATAAAGCACAGCACACCCTTCTTGCACTTAGGAACACTAGAGAACAATATGGACTACTCTTTGGACGCATTTTATCTTTTCAAGTTTTAATTTAAATTTTAGTTAGTTAACATATATGGTAAAATTGACTTCAGGTGCAGAAATTCGTGATTCATCACTTACATGTAATACCCAGTGCTCATCACAAGTGCTCTCCTTAATACCCATCCCCCATCTAGCCCATCCCCCATCCACCTCCCTCCAGCACCCCTCAGTTTGTTCTCTCATGATTTGTTAAGAGTCTCTTATGGTTTGTTTCCATTTCTCTCTTTTTTTTTCCTTCCAATATGTTCATCTGTTTTGTATCTTAAATTCCATATATGAACGAAATCTTATGGTATTTGTCTTTCTCTATTTCTCGTAGCCTCATACACTTTAGCTCCATCCATGTCCTTGCCAGTGGCAAGATTTCTTTTTGATGGCTGAGTAGTAGTTCATTGTTTATATATACCACATCTTCTTTATCCCTTCTTCAATTGATGGACATTTGGGCTCTTTCCGTAGTTTGGCTACTGTTGGTAAAGCTGCTGTAAATATCAGGGCCCATTTTTAAGCAGTAAAATCACCAAAACACAAAATACAAAAATGCATGGCACTAAGTAGGCCTCAAAAAGGATACTTGCTTAGAGCATGAGAGCTGAGATGAGAAAGCAAAGGAGTCATCTTGTTTGACCTTAGCTAGGAATGTGCAGGTTGGTTGACTTAACTTTTTCGCCACTCTGCACATGTTTGTCAATAGCCACAAAAGCACCTGAATATTGATTTTGGGGTTACAGGTAAATTTTAGCATGTAGGCAAATTCATAAGCAATGCCTCTGCAAATAAAAAGGATCAGTGTTTACGGCGATTAACCATTAGACGGACAAAGACTATATAATATTTTATTCGTTCCTAGGGTTGAAATGATGTTTATTAAATTTCTCACCATTCCTCAGCTTGTATTTTGTACTAGTGATGAGAAGCTATTTGTAATCCTCACATACATTTACTATTTTAAATCTCTAAACTTTTAATTGTATAGTAGGTATGCTTTTCCTGGAATGCTGGGCTCCTATCTTCTTCATTACTTAATTCCCATTTAATCATTACAGTTCAAGTTAGCATTACCTCCACAAGCAAAACACCGAGGGACCTCCCTCTGAATGCATGCATTTTCCTATTTCGGCACCTGGAATTTTCTGTCATCTCTATGTTGAGAACTTCTTGATAAGGCCTGTGTTTCACCATTTTATGGCCATAATACCTATCTAGCACAATGCCTGGCACATAATAGGTGCCAAATAGTAGGTTGAATTGAACTCAACTAGGAAGAGTATAGTAAGAATTGCCGGTTTTTGAAAAAAAATGAGAATTTAACTTGAATATGTAGAATAAAAACAACTTTAAGAAACTAGGACTGCATTTAAAAGGGTAAGTGAAAGGTAGTACAGTGAGGAACAAAAAACAAATTCAACTGATTTAAGAAAGACTTTGTGTGCAAGTACTGAGGGGAAATGGCTTAAAACTCATCACACAACACAAACCGGATGATTCAGCAGCCTCAAGCAATTATTTAAAAAGCTAACATTATGCTGGAGTATATTAATAGGAGTATGACAAGCTTATCATGAGTAGTAATCTTTCTCCCATATTTGGCAATAATCAAGCCTTTCCTGAAGTATTTATGAGAGTTGTAGAGAAATTGGAGCTCATTCAAAGAAGATCTACAGAAATGAAAATAAGACAATTAGAAAAGATGAAAGGGACTCCGGGCCTCCAAAGAGGTCAGAAACAGCAAGGAGGAACATGAATTAGACCTTGTCATGAAGCCCAGCCCAGGATTTGGCATGAGGCTCAGTAAATAACTCATTGATTAATTAAAGTACTGTATTTGAGGCTCAAAAGACTGAGATCAGTGGTCCTGCATTCATATAGTAGCCAAAACCGGATGCAATAGATTAAAATTTTTAAAACAGATTAAAAGTTATTTGAAGGAGAACCCGTTGGTACCAAGGGATTAAACACTGGAACAAACTTTAGCGAGAGATCTTGAAATATTCCTTCATATGTGTGTTAGAATCATTTAGATGACAGACGGCTTTGAATGGCTTGACTAAGTGCAGTCTAGAAACAGAGACCAGACTAATTGCCCATTTAACCACTCAACAGAATTAGAATACGTACTGGTATATTCCTTTATTTTTCTGGTCAAGAAACTGTGACTATAGTTTTGTTTAATCTGTTTAACCTGTGTCCACCATGACTATTTTCATATTTCTCACCTTCACTCTCAAATATATTTCCCTTGGGATGATGAAGAAAAGTGTCTCTGCTTATGTCCTTCTTATTCTCACTTGGTAATAGATTTGAATCAAACTATAGAAAGAACTAACTCTAGACATAGGAAGTTAACACATTTCTTGCAGATAGTAACAGTAATAATTATTTTTACAGCATCTATTAAGAACTCAAATGCTCCATGTAATAGGATGTGAGCTTTATATACTTTCTCTCATCTAATCCTAACAAAAAAGTTTCTGAGAAAGGTACTATTATAATCTCTTTCATGGATGAGGAAAATTAATTGTTAAGTAAGTAATTCTAAGCAACAGGAATTAAGAGGCAGAGTGGGGATTCCAATGCAGATCTTTCTGACTCCAGAATACAGAATACAGATTCTTAACCATTATCTTAGTTTATTCGTTCATTCATTTGTTCATTCATTCGTTCATCCATTCACCTATTTACTGAAATGCTATTTATTCATGCACCTACCATATGGCGTGATTTTTGTCGGTGCTGGGGCCTAGATTGTGTTCCCAAGGACACAAAGTCTGAGACAGGGATTTGCTTGCAGGATGTTTATTGTGCTGTGCTCTCAGGAACAACATTTTGAAAAAAGTGAAAGCAGCAGCACTGGGCAGAGGGACAAGCTAAGTTGTAAATATGTGACTCCGCGAAAGCCTTCAGCCTGTCTCCTGAGAGCTCTCGAGCTCGATGGCCCTTCCGCATTGCCCCAGACTGTGGCAAGGGGTCCGGTCCTTCATACTGTCATCCACTAGTCCCTGAGTAGAGACTCTCCGGGGGAAGGTACTTACCTTGGTGAGGGAGAGATCCTTCATCCAAGAGCAATTACAAGAATTCAGGACCCTCCCAGGTGGGATACTACAGTGAAAACACCAAAGAGCACGTACCTTCAGGATGTTGATCTATTCGTGGAGGGATGGGAAAGGCTGTTTTGCCCCCTGTGGCAGATGGTGGTATGTTGCAAGGAGAAGATGAGGCAAGGGACAGGAAGCTCCAGGGTGGGGGTTGGGAATGAGGCAATTAAGGTAAAGCTTCATTAACAAGGGGACATTTGAACAAATATTTGAAAAAGATGAGGAGGAGACACAAGTGGGCAGCTCGGGAGAGCGAATTTTTGTGGGAGAGAACAGTGCCATGCAAAACCCCAAGAAGGAGCACTGACCACAGCGCTTTGGGGAACCCTGTGAGGCGCAGGAAGTGCGGGGCCATGTGCTGCTGGGCAGTGTGGCTGCGTGCAGCTGGCGAGGGACATGGTCCTAAGAGATCAAAGCCAAAGAAATAATAGGAGATAGGATTCCAGATAATGCATAGGGGTTTATGACTCATTCAGGACTTTGGCATTTATTCTGAATGAGTTAGGAAGTTATTTGAGGGTTCTGAACAGAGGTGTGAGTGATCTGACCAATTTTAAAAGGCTCCCTCTTATGTGTTAAGAACAGATTGTAGGGAGACAAAGGCAAAAATAGAATAAGAGGGAAGCTTTTGCAGTGGTCTAGGCAAGCACTGTGGGGGTAGTTCATGCCAGGGTAATAATAGTGGGGGTGGGGAGAAGTGGCTGCATTCTGGATACTTGTGGAAGATGGAACCAAGGCAGTGTGCTAATCGAGGCTCCTCGACTTACTCTTTGGCCTTCAGCAAATTACTTAATTTCTTAAAGCCTTACTATCCTGTCCTTAAAATATGGAATAATATGTCCACTCTACGGAAAAGACCGTGAAGTTCAAATGAAAACAAGGTATGTGATATGCTTGGCCTCATGCCTGACACAAAATGAATGACCAATAAGCACGCTTTCTCCCCTCGCTTGCCTCTCACCTTTATTGATATGCTTTTACTTTCATTACTTCATTTGGTCTCAAAATATATACTCTAAGGTAACAGGGCAGGCATCATCAACTTTGATTTAGAAATGAAGGCATATAATGCCATTAATTTAAATGATTTATATGAAACTGCACCAAAAATTAATGAAAACATCTCTGGGCTTAATTCCTATTAAGTTGTGCCTTCAAGGGGAGAGGAAGGCTCCTGACATGTCGGTGTTGAAATTTCTTAAGAAGTCTCATAAATCTCACATGAAGAAAAACTCACCCTACTTTTTTGGTGGATTTAAAAAGTGTGTTCTTCAAATTTTAAATTTTAAAGGTTTCTTTTAAAGAAACATATGCTATCCCAGCTGTCTGCATCTAATAAAGCAGCCACTGACAGAAGGGGAAAAAAATGGAATATAACATTTAGGGGTTCTTCAGATACTCTGAATACTATGAATGCAGTTAAATCAGGTTAACGTGCGAGCATAGGAATTCTGGGAAGGTGAAACATCGTATAATGCATGTAGAATCCCAGACTTTCAAAGGCAATACTGTTTACAACATAGGGATAATTAACAAGCCAGAAAAATCACAGGTTACTAAACAAACAAACAAAAATACTGGCTGTTTCTGCTCTTCATGCATTTAAAAATCATACGTTTCATTATAAGACGTTTTTGTAACATCTCATGTTAACAAGATTTATAATGTTGTTCTTCTGCCTTGTAATCCCTGTGTGAATAATTATACAAAGAAGTCAGTACATGTCCCCCTGTGCTTTACTTTCTCATGGTCAGAAGTAGAAATATTGTAACAGTTTATAGATACTGTTGAAGCATTTTCTTAAAAGTCACAATGGTCAAGATCAGTTAAAAGAAAAGGAATCAATAAGAAGAGGAAAACCATTAGACTTGCTAACTACTAATGCTGTGCTTTCAAGTTGAGTTAATAACTTAAATGAGACTATTTTTCATATAATTGACTGACAAAGCTGATATTTTATATGACTCCTTGTATGATTTATGTTTAAAAGTCAATTTGGTTTCAGACACAGTTCTCACCAATCTCACTTTGCTTGCAAGAGGGCAACAGTAACAGGGCAGTCGGGGCCCAAAAGGAAGAGCGAGGGCTTCCCAAGCTGCCTTCTTCCTCCAGATGGTCTCTCCTCTTCCAGGGGAGATTCAGATAAAAACCTGCTGAAAGGACAATTATGGGCCCTCAGCTGAGACTCACAGAGTTACCTGGGAAGCTTGTTAAGTATGTGCATTCTTAGACTACTTGCAAACTCCCAAATCGGAATCTCTAGGGTGGAACCCAGAAAGCTTCTTGAACAAGATCTCTGGATAGTTTCACATACTCAGGTTTGGGAACCACACATTCTAACTCCAGAAATAACATGAACAAGTTACTGAGCCTCAACGATCCTCCATTTCCTTCTTTGTAAATGGGAGATATTTATATTCATCTCATAAGATCATTGTGAAGATTCAATGAGATAAAACCAAGATGAAACATAGGAAGCTTGCAATGCTTAGTACTATTTTTAATCATTGCTAGTGACCCCAAGTTCCTGGTTTTCTGGGCTGATTCAGTGGAAAAACAAAGGATTTGAGGATATTTTTAAGAAAGCAGGTCAAGGGATAGATCATGAAATTTGACATATTACTGATTAAAATGTAGCCAGAAAGGATTTGGCAGAGTGAAAGAAAAATGAGTGTTGGAGGGTCTGAGAGTCTCAGTGAAATCAAAGAAAAATGTATAGTGAGCCTCCATGGAGAGCTGGCAGGATGGAGAGCAGAGAAGAAAGTGTATTTTCTTTTCTCACATTTCTAGAATGGAAATTGTGTGTGTGTGTATCTGTGCGTCCGTGTGTATGTGTATAAACAGTTGGAAATGTCATAACACTATGAAAGCCGCATGACATCAGCTACAAAAGTTGTGAAATGTGAAACATGAGACAATTTGGTATGGGACAATTTAAAGCCCTCAAGCCAAATTAAAACCTTATTTCTACTCCATCCAAAGAATCGTTCCTTTTTCCTAAAAAGTTGTGCTTCTCTTTATGAGAGCAAGGGGTCAGAGAACAAAATAAGAAAAGAAAGTTACCAAAGAACAGCGAGTTAGAACTTAAGATTTCACTGGTCTTACGGCTCCCAATCGCGGCAAGACTGAGGTATGACAGCAGAATTGACAAGGTGGACGTGAAGGCCAGTGGGGCCCGTGAAATGGCTGTTATGGTAGGATTTTCCAACAGAGCTAGGGGGGATGCCAGGGTTTCTGAGGGGAGAGGAAGACTGGGCTCTGGAGGCAATAAAGTGATCACTGAAAGCTGGATAGTGTTTAGGTGCCTGGTAGACGAGAGGAGGAGAAGGGTAGAAGGGCTTCCATTGTGGTCATGATGGCACCTCACTCATGTTAGGCTAAAGACTATATAAGGTGGCGGTACGTAGAGCAGGAATTACGCCTCCTACCCCCTCATTCCCATGAACATGAGAGAATAAGCAGTGCGTGCTCAGGCGGCTTCAAGGGAAGGCAAGTGCCTCGGAGAAGCACCGATTTCAGAAAGACAGAAGGCCCCCTCAGTGGAAAGGCTGAGGTGCTGGGGAAGCTGTTTACCCTGGTGGGCCAGGCAGGCTTCCAGACTGTGCTCCCAGTGCCCTCAAACAGAGCCTTGCACTCAGAAGGGGACTCTGCTCTTGGGGTTTCATACTCTGTGGACTTTGCCTTGAAATTCTTATCAGTCTTTGAATCTGCTTTCTCAATGGAATCTGATGGGACGACAGAGAATGTGTTCGAGCCTAGCTCACCTTGTTCGAGTCTTGGCTCACCTGCTGTCCTGCCTCCCCATGGCCTCCCTGCCTCCCTGGACAAAGCCTCAGCCACCTGCTCCCCCCACCCTGCTGTACCCCACTGCTCAGGGACAGCTGCTGCCCCCACTGAGGGACTAAGTAGGGGCTTGGGGATGACTAGGGGGTCAGGAAGGCAAGCCCCACACCGAAAGTGGTGGGGCAGGGCCTGGGCTCTTGGGAGGGTCTGTACTTGTACGTCACACGAGGGAGCATGATATGTGATAATTTTTTTAAAAAACACCGTGACTGGTTTAAAAAGAGACCACGGAAGAAAGGAACATGCTTTCTCTCCTGCTTTCTCACCGAAGGGGCCCTATGTTTACATTTTGCACTGGGCCCTACAATTTATGGCTCTAACTGGAGGTTTCCAGAGGTAACAGAGGAAGATCACAGAGGAAGGGCAATGAGGAGAGGACTAGAGAGAGGAGACCTCAGTGGGACCCTAGGGGTGGATGGGGAGGATGGATGGATAGACAGCGAAGGATGATGGGTGTTGCATTTTGAGCTGTGGCCAAGGAGAAGATGGTGAGAGATGGAAATTACCCTGTCAAAGATCCAAATGGAGTGCTGGCAGAAGTTCTAGTGAGAGTGCACTGAACTCTGCTTACCTTTATTGCTTGTGGCCTCTGCTCAGGGCACCAATCAGACAGGTGGAAGGTTCTCATAAGGCGGTTCAATAAATCCTCTCCCAGCGGTGACTGATGAACCACTTCAAATCTGAAACAGCTCCGCTTGCTGAATACAGCAGTACACTGTGGGGGCAGGTGGAGGCCCAGGGAAGGCAGGAGGGGCAGGATTTGAGTCTTTTTGTAAAGAGCTGGATGGAGCCAAAACCTATTGAGCTTATAAAGGAAAAATGAAAGGCTTGGAGTCCTGGCTTTTTCAGTCGCCAATTTTTAACCCTGACCACAGACCCTAATTTCTTTGAGGTTTATCTGTAAAACGGGGATGGTGGTCATTCTTACTTTCTGACTACCTGAGTTTGTTAAAAGTTTCAAAGTATATAAAAAAATGTGAAATTGCCTTGCAAATAGCTACATAAATATTAATTGGTACTTTAAGTCTACAGATTTAGATATGTCTATCTATATCTATATTTTTTAGATGGATTATTGGTTCCTCCAAATTACTCTGTGACATCATTTAGGAGAGAGACACTAGAGTCCTGCTTCATCATTGCAAGCCCCACATCTCTGGAAGGTTGAAGTCTTAGGTGGAGCTTTGAAAATTTTAAACACAAACAAATCTAAAGCAAAATTTGAAGTTCCAAAGCAGAGGAAAGCAAAGTCCATATATACGAACGCCAAGTGTGAATAGATGAACTTCCCAGAAGATGTATATTAGATTAAGAAGGTGGGAAGAAAAAGAAAAGGTCTTATCATTCTGAATTTTAGAATACTTTTTACTCTATACCATTTAACTACATCAAAGAACTCTCTTTTTCTGTGTTATTGCCTCTTTTTCTTTTCCATATATTATGAAAGGGTCTCAAATGTAAGTGGGCTTAGCCCTACTTATGCACTTTTCCTTATTTATCAGTGGAATATCCACAAAAAAGCAATTGTGGGCAGTGTGGAAAAAACCAATTACCAATCTAAAGAGATCAATGAAGCATCACATTCAATAATAATGTCAGGACTTTAGAAAAGGAGTTAAAGACGGTTCCAAAGTTAAAATTTCAGTGAAATGTTTCAGTCACCTCTTAATAAAGAAAAAGCTTAATTCAAATGTTTTTAAAACATCTTTTCTCAAACATATATTTAAAATTTTAAAATAGATAATGTCCATCTCTTCAATTTTGTTCTATTTTGGATATAGAATTTAAAATCATAATGTCTCCCAAATTGTATTTTTTTTCCTCCTGTGGACATTAAAATAGTAAGTAAGGTGTAAACATTGTGCGCTGATGCTAGCTCAATTCTCTCAGGTGGCAGGGCTGGCATCGCTTCTTTGAAGAGATCGCCACCTAGAGGATATTAGGAGTCAAAGCAACATCTGCAATGCACCACACATGCAGATTAATACCTAATGACATATATAAGAAAAACATGCATTGCAGTGAATGAGGTGGGCCACCTAGGAAACACATATTAAGTCGTGTGCCTAGTATGTGTGTTTTTGCATAATTTAATTTTATTCCTAAGTACCATTAAAACTGCATATAGATTTTGTTTATGCATTGGGGCTTGACTTCTAATTTTTTTCCTCCATATCTGGTAATATTTTTAGAAAATAGATATCCTGATATTTGACTGCAGGGGTAAAATTTGCATTTGGGGGAAATTCCTCAATTTAAAAATAATCAGTAATTTCATTAGTACCCTGAAAATGTTTAAGAGTCCAACAAACTAAGGAATTAACAAAAAAAAATCAATTTTCCTTAAACTCCTTGGTTTCTGAGCATTCTGACTAGATTCCAAATCATAGCTAGTAGGACAGGAGGTAGTGTAGTTGGTTGATTCAGACAGAAATGGGCTAATTTTTTTGCTTCAATTTCTGATGGCTTTCAATCACAGCAATTTCTGAAAGTATATTTAACATGAAATTTGATCCATGCACTAATCTTGCTGTGCTATGTAACAAATATGGGAACTTAAAAGAAAGCAACAGATCTTTACGGTAGGTTTAAATGGATGATTTAGCAGCTATGAAAAATGTATATCCTGGTTTTTTTTTTTAAAGAAAAACTGCCAACCTCAAAAGTTAACTCTCTTAAAAAGTCCCTAAAAATGATTTTACATTAAATCATGTTCTGCAGATAACAATTTTTGGTTGATTGGATTCCTTCGGGTTATCAATTTTCAATGTGTCTAGACTTATGGAGGAGGTACGAGTATAAATAGGAAAAGACAACTCATGGATTATTTGAAGTTTTATTGTCCTGTGTTTACCCTCATTAGATCTGTTGTGTTTGGTGACTGCCTATTAACTCACCCATCTTCCCCCAAGAAAAGTTAAGCCCTTTGGAGGCAGAGACTATTTTTTATGTGTGATCATTTCTAGAGTGCCATTTGGTCAGTGTCTTTTCTGATTAATTGATACCCATAGTACCAACTGGTGGTTAAATATTTTGAATATAACCCTTAGATATATCTATAGCACTGCGAACAGTAGTCCCTGACATTTAGGAAGTACAAAACACAATGGGTGAGTGAATGAATGAATGGTCTCCCAAACTGGGCCTACCCTCTGTTTTAAGTATAGTTTATTGAATGTATCACTCTCCCCCACACGCGAATATCCCTTTATTAAGCTAATCTACTGTGGAAGGTATGATTAACATTTGTAAGGCAAAGGCAAACATAAATTATTCTTATCCTTTTTTAGATGATTACTAGCCTAAGCATCTTTATAGGTAATCAATCAGTAATGGCACACCAAAGGGAACTATTTTGTCATATAGAATTATAAATGTGTATTTATGTATTTGTATATATAGTTATACATGCATATAAATATCATCTTAAGAATATGTAGCATATTTGATAATGGAATAGAAAAATTCTTGGGGAGCCTGGGTGGCTCAGGCAGTTAAGCATCTGACTCTTGATCTCAGCTCAGGTCTCAATCTTATAGTTAGGTGTTCAAACCTTGCATTGGGCTCCATGCTGGGTGTGGAGCTTAGTTAAAAAGAAATTCTTAAGTGTATTAACATGAATTTTAAATTAATCTACCTGGATAAGTAAACTCAATGTTTGATCATTGCCTAGTGAAATGATTTAAATGACCTGACAGCCCATGTGTAACATATCTAATATATGTTCAATTTAGTGAGTACTGATTATCTTCTGCTTGCAAAGTAGCTGTTATGAGTCTAAACTTTAGTGTCCTATAGTTTTTGTACAAAAATGGCTAATAATAATGAATCTAAATGCTGAAAAATTTTGCTTTCTAAAACACACTTGACCTCAAGATTTTAGTAAAATCCTTGTGAATCTGTCAGGTGTAGGTAATCTAGACCAATCAGCTTTCTCTTTCCAGCCTCTATCAGCAATGCATCAACATGTATAATCCTCCTCAAATCTTATCCCTGCTCTGTTCCACAGACCCTCTTTTCCTCTAAGTCAACAGCTTTGCTACACTGGACAGACTAATCCATGCTAATATATTCACTGGGCATTATTCATTGTCCACTCTCTCCCGATAAGTGCAGAATGTAATAGCTGATTTATAAAGAAAAAATTGTCTTCAAGTAAAGGAGTAGTGAGGTTTAAGGTAGGGTGTTAAAGCTAGAGAAAACACAAATATGACATTGACCGATGGATGCTATTTAGGAAAAAGAATTTTAAAGTACACCAAAGTTTAAATCCCCTGTCAGTTGCCATACTTAGGACTGGGTCTGATGGTAATGAGTGGCAGAGGGTGTGACCCTTTACATAGTATTATTCCTGGCTAAGCCCTTATTTTCCATGAAGTTTCATCTACATTTCCTATTCAATTCTTGCCTCCTCTAATTCCTGATGCTTTCTCAGCTTTTAAACTTGGACTCTTCATTAGACCCAACGCTTTCAACTGATCTCCTGATATTGGCTACGGCTTTTATTTTTTAGACGGTATTTTATATTTTCCCCTACCAGTGACAGCCCTCGGGTTCTTACCCTGCCTGCCGCTGACAGTTTTCCATTTCCACCCACTTCCATTAGTGACAGCTGATTCCACATTTAGAGAATTAAGAATTCTGCAATCAGAATGTGCTTTCTACTTTCACCTTAGAAGGAAGGGGAAAGGGGCCAGGAGACTGAGCTAATGATGTGAATATTCTAGCACGGTTTGGCACTCTGCTTCTTGTCTGCCTTTTAAAACGTCTCATCCCATAAATAATTTATCACAGAACCATTGAACATCAATTACCGAGACTCAGCATTTTTTCAGGACAGGATTACAATATGCGGTATGACTGCTGAAGTTTGACTTTGTATGTTCACTCAGAGGTATCTCCTTGAATAATGTGAACTGAATTGGAAATTTCCTCATCCTCCCTTCCATTTCATGGAGTAGAGCAATGATCCAAGGAAACAGTGCAGGGCTTCCAAGTTCAGTCATCTGGTAGCTTTGCACCCGTGACTGCAGGGCCATTCAGGAGCCCTCGGCTTCTGCCTGCTCACTGCTAGACTAAATGGGCCCGCGGTCTTGCAACAGGATAAGGACTGGCCAACGCTACTTTAAACGTGGCATCAAATAAGTGTGTGTGTGTGTGTGTGTGTTTAAATATTTTATTTATTTATTTGAGAAAGAGAGAGAGAGAGAGAGACCAAGATAGCGAGAGACAGCATGAGCGGGAAGGAGAGGGAGAAGCTCAGCAGGGAGCCTGATGTGGGGCTGGATCTTAGGACCCCGGGATCATGACCTGAGCAGAATGCAGATACTTAACTGACTGAGCCACCCAGGTGCCCCCGTAAAACAAGTGTTTAAATTTCCAAACCAGGTGCTTCAACCTGCAGAATTATGATAAACTTCAAATGTATTTTCAGGTGCCCTTTAAGAGGAAAATCGTTGCTGTGAAAATTATCAAGGTGGTTCCTATTCATGACTCTGTAGCCTAACAAGCTAGAGCCACAAGCTTCCTTGTGACATTAAAGGACTTTGTGTTCAGTTCCCATAAGGATCTGTCTGTCCACAAGGACCTGCCCATTGTATGACATAGAGTTTAGGGTTCAAGAGATGTTCTCCTGGCTTCCTGCTGAAAATGGTTTTAGTACACACATCATGAATAAGTCACTATGCTTCCTTATGGGACCTACCTAATCATCAGAGATCATTTCATAGATTCCGTTTTATTTTTTCATAGTATTAAAAACATTTATTGGGGGCTTCTTATATCAAGAGTCCGCACTGAAAATAGGAAATCGGTTCTTTGCCCTGGGGGAGTTTTCTAGGCAGAAGAGAACTACTGAAAACTAACTAGAATTTTAAGAGGGTAATGGAATCATCAACGAAGTGAGTGTGAAGGAAGTACAAAGCAGGAGTACCTGCTCTTTCTGGAGGGGCACAAAGCAACTGATGAATGCATTACTAAGAAAGTTGCAAATGTGGAAAAGGCTTCTCAGGCTAAGGCAGGGCCAATCCTTAGCACTGACGAATATTCCCAATACAAGTGGTTAAGCAGCTGGAAAGAGCTGGAAATGGGACAGTAATAAAAATATTAATTATCCTCTGGATGCCAGACAAACAAATAAGCAGGTTTATCTCTTTCCCTAATAAGTTTTGTTCTAATTAGTGTCTGTGATCATTAATAAATTAAATGATGCTCGAGTCCCAGGAGGTAGTTGACTATCAGAAGTCCTTCGTTTAAAACTAGGCCAAAATAACATAACTCTGTATTGTTAGCTAACTGAAATTAAAACAAAAACTTAAAATTAAAAAGTATATATATAAAATAAATAAAACTAGGCCAATGGACACATATTCTTAATTTTATTTCTCAGGATTAAGGTATTAAGCATTATTTACTTCAACAATTTGGATTTAAAATTTCAGCATAAAGATCAATTCCAAATTTGTTGTCTTTTCTGTTATTGATATTACAATCAAAACAAATACTGTCAGTCTAGATTGCTGATATTAATTAGTGGTATAAATGTCGAAAGGAATTCAAAGTAGATTTATTGCAGTAATACCTTTAGCTAAACTTCTATTATCAGTATAAAATTATATGTATAAAAATAATAACCCACGGAAATCCAAGAGTCTTGTGGGTTTGTTTTCCTTCTTTCTTTGCAAACTCTGATAGTTTATATTTATGGCTTAGTTTCATGGGTCAAAAAAACCTATTTTACTATTATTAGATACCAAGATATTTGGTAACACATTCAAATAAATGATACAAATATCTTAATATGGTGCTTTTTTCCAACATCTTTAAAATATTCGTTTTCTATGTATTAATATATATGCGTCCCCCCCAAATGCATCTGTAAACACAAAAGGAGCTCCATGATTGTTAGTTCACATCTAAAATTTTTTCCTTTGCCACTAGGTGGCACCTGTATATTAATAGTTGAAGAGGGTATGTTCTGAAGGCAAAACTGAGAGTAAATAAAACAAAGGAAAGTTAAAATTTATTTTGTATTTAAATATTTGTCCTGCTATATACTTTGAGGTGATGAGTTTATTGCAGGAAATAGTGTGGAATTCGCCAATTTTCTTTCTAAGAAAAGGAAAATATGCTTTATTTTTATTATTTTATTTTTTAAAGATTTATTTTTGCTTATTTTAGAGAAAGAGAGAGAGCATAAGCGGGGGGGGCAGAGCACAAGTGGGGGGGGCAGAGGGAGAGAGAATCTCAAGCGGACTCCCTAGTGAGAGTGGAGCCTGATGCAGGGCTTGATCTCATGACCCTGAGATCGTGACCTGAGCCGAAAGCAAGAGTTGGTCACCCAATCAACTGAGCCACCCAGGTGCCCCTGGTATTTTTTATTTTTAAAGAATGAATAAAAGATGAACATTGACCTTGGAAAATCCACTGGAGGTGGGAGAATGTAGATCCACTTAGTCCTCACCTTAGCTTGTCATTTTATATTCTCTCTCAGAGAATGTTACAATCAAAAGAAAGTTACAACAACAAAAAAATACAATTATATATAGCAGCATTATAATTTCGCTTTTGGTAGTGCTATTTATGGTAAATATCATATGAAGTCTAATAATGATTTTTGTGAGAACTGGAAAATTAAATTAATACCAGTAAAAAGCCTTGAATTACTAGAACTAAAAGTGACATGCTAAAAATCTAAATCTATTCATAGGAGAGAATACCCAAATATATTATGATAACAGAAGTATCAACCACTATAAAAAGTTCAAATGCCACATGAAAACAACAGAAGATGGTAATATTAATAGCATAAGACAGAACCTTCAATAATGTCATAGTATTATGAATGATATCCGGGATCTTACGTTCCTACGAAATTACCTACCATTCTTGTGAATATTTTTCTGACATAAAATTTTGATTGTAGTTTAATTACAGATGAAAAACAACACAACATCTAAAACTATAAATTATCCCAATCGGGTGTTTTGTTTCTGACCAATTATGTGTATGTTGACACACATATATGTAAAATTGTTAATTAATAGTTTCTAAGATTGTCATCATATGACTTATATAAACTAGTAAACCACTACTGAGAATTGTAATTCAGACAGGAATGTTAGTATTTCTTCCTTAGGTGCGTTATTACCAAGCCCACATTGAAGAGACTATACTCTCCTCTCCTCTCCTTGGAACTGAGGTCAAGCTTATTCAAGGAAATTTTGTTCCTCCACAGGCTGTCTTAAATAAGACAACAGAGAGAGATGTTCCAATAATACATTAGGCCTACTATAGCTTTAAACTCAAAACAGAGGACTTGGGTCCTGAAACAATTACTTCTTTGAATTTCAGGTCCTTCATCTGTATGAGGAAAATAAAGCATTAGTTCCCAGTGTAATTATATGTTTCAATGTGATAATGCATGTTAAGAATCTTGCATATGCTTACACAGTTTTTGAAATATTAAGGTCTCTGTTCTGAATAGCTGATGGGTTCATGTAGGTGGCTTATAGCAGGTATTTAATATGTATTGGAATTTTCACTGTCTTTAGGCTTAGCATAAGATAGAACCTTCTTTTTTAAGCATTACATCAAACACATGTTGAAAGGATGCATTGCCTGTATGAAAAAGAATGAGCCTGACTTGAGTGGATAATTCTCAGTACTAGCTATTAAGGTATTAAAGTCAGCCATAAGAAGGAAGGAAACATCCCTGACCGGGCATTAGGGGGAGATGATAAAGGACAGAAAGTTCTAGCTGTAGAGATTTAACTGATTTTCATAGTATGCACAGTGGTAAGTGCAGCTCAAAGTAATGGATCTGATTAGTTACCCATGGGGGAATGAGACAATTAATTAATCATTTTATTAATTATCTTGTGAGGTTTTACATTTGTAGTTGCTCTGATTACTTAACAAGTGACTTTTTTTTTTTTTAAGATTTTATTTATTTATTTGACAGAGACAGCCAGAGAGAGAGGGAACACAAGCAGGGGGAGTGGGAGAGGAAGAAGCAGGCTCCTAGCAGAGAAGCCTGATGTGGGGCTGGATCCCAGAATGCTGGGATCACCCCCTGAGCTGAAGGCAGACGCTTAACAACTGCGCCACCCAGGCGCCCCTTAACAAGTGACTTTTAGACGCCACATAATATGTCAATGGTCTCATCTGTGCATTTACTGAGGGCTTGTTCTGATAACTAGTAAGTACTGAATAGCACTGTTCTGAGTGTTTGGTCAGTATTGACCCATTTAGTCTTGAAAGTTTCATTTAATCTCATGAGGTAGATACTACAAGGAAGAAAAGGAGATTCCAGAATTTCAGTAACAAGCCTAAGGTCACACAAGTAGTCAATAATGGAAGTTTCGGAGCCACAGACTGCAGTCTTGATCATTAACTTCCCAGGAGGGCTCTGCGACGGCACACGCCCCTCAACCACAGAACTTCTAGGTCTCGCATGTGCATGCGAATCACTTAAAGGTCTTGCTACGAAGCAGATTCCAACTCAGTAGGTTTGGGTGGAGGCTGGGCATCGATAGTTCTAACGAGATCTCAGGTGGGGCCGGTGCTGTGTGGTCTATGGACTGCACTTTCATTATCAAGGCACCAGACCACTACGTTTGCACACTCTTTTTTTTTTTTTTAAAGATTTTATTTATTTATTTGACAGAGATAGAGACAGCCAGCAAGAGAGGGAACACAAGCAGGGGGAGTGGGAGAGAAGAAGCAGGCTCATAGCGGAAGAGCCTGATGTGGGGCTCGATCCCAGAACGCCGGGATCATGCCCTGAGCCGAAGGCAGACGCCCAACCGCTGTGCCACCCAGGCGCCCCTGCACACTCTTTTACCACCAGCCAAAACTGAATGTTTAGGGCAAGTTGGTTCATGCTTAGTTTCGTGCTAATAACTGAAAGATCTAGACATCTCGGTCCAACAAAACTGCCATGAGATGACACTTCCGGAGCCTCATTAATGAACCTAAACTGATCTAATGTTCAGAGATTGACATGATTTTGATCGTAAGGTGTAGTTTAGCATATAATGATTAACATTGATGTGCAGTCTATACTGCACTTCTTACATATTGAGTTATTTGATCTTCGTGGTAGGTCTGAGCGGTAATGGAGTATGACGAGTACATCCGAGGAAACAGACCCAAGGCAAGTGACGATTGCCATGTGACTCTTTTGCAGCAGTGACCACGCAAAGATGCTCAAATTCTGCTCTTCCTCCCACCGACCCTGATATCTGGCTATGTTCCATTAACTGATTAAAAGTAAATAGATACAAAAATAAATAAGAAGTAAATAGATGCAAACGATAGTACTGAAACATGTAAGGGGCAGCCACATTCTGATTTTGCCTTAAATACACAGATAACCAAGGCTGAAGGAATTTGGAAGCATTAAAGAGTAATTTTCTATGGTTATTACATTAATATAAACCTATCTAAATACAAACAACAAAGCTGCATGTATAATTTTATTATGCTGTTAAAATCAAAATTAAGGAAGATGATTTCTTAGTCCTATTTACTCCCAGTCCCCAAGACCACGTGGGAGAAGGTATCTGTATCATTTTCCTCCCAGACTTTCTAGGTTTGGTGTGGCTGACAGGAACCCGGTTATCTCACCTCTTGTGTTTAATGGAACTAAATATGTTGGAATTACTTTTTTCATATGCAGATGTTGAAAGTTTTATGAAACCATACTCAGAATTCAGAGTTGATCTCTAAATGTCAAATGGATTTCCCATCCTTAGAAGACTAATATTTTCACAGAAAAAAAAATCCCTTTGAATTACTGTGGAGACAAAGTGATGAAGATAAATCAAGAAATGCTGTCATCAGTCACTAGGAAAGGAAAATTACCAAAGTCTCTATATTTAAAAACACTTGAGAATAGACAGCAGAGATTCTTATCAAGCCTGGGCCTTCTAAACATATTTGTGATTTATGATGTTATTTTTCTCCTCGTTGACAAAGGAAAGAATACCTCCATTCTTGATGAAAACGGCTAAGTGGCACCTCTTCATCACTGTGTTCACTCAACAAGTTTGAACTGACTTTAACAATAATGAGCTTACTTCAGAAACTTGTGTTTTCTTCTTCTTTAGAGTTAAGTGTACACTTAACTCTAAAACTAAGACTGGGTTTATTCTGAGTTCAGGCCGATACTACTGAATTATCAAGTTGTACTGAATGTGCCGTGCACAGGTTCTCACGGGAGTGCTCCAAGCACACTCGACAAGAGTCCCGATGACCCTGTCATTAGACAATAGTGGGTGGGGAGCTGGTACCGGGAGGACTATCCTCCCCACCCCGGCATTATTTATTTCATATTAAAGGGGCCATTACAATATCTGGCTAGTTAAACAAAGAGTTCAGATAGAGAATCATCAGTGACTAATCATTTTCTTTCTTCATTAATTTTTGCTGGTGTCTTTCAGAAGATACTGTTGCACAGACAGGAACAGATAATAGAGCTTCTGCCTAGCTCTGTCACTTTTCATTGGCTGCTCCTTCGGGATGCTTCTATTTCCATCCTCAGTTGGCTAAAGGCACCAAGCTCCTCCCAGTTCTTGGCTTTTAGACTCCCGTATGTTTCCCTCTGCCCACAGTTAACATCCCCAGCTTTACTCTCGGGTTTCCTCGTGATTAATCCTTTCATAGCGATGCATTTCCTTGGCATTGCTTGTAGTGACTAATTTGTCTACCTCCTCATTTA